>NC_048223.1:11202133-11207839 GCF_002007445.2 Ailuropoda melanoleuca | reverse complement strand
GAGCAGGATGGTTCTTAGTTTCCAAGTGTTTGAGTTTTTTCCAAATTTTTCCTTGTGATTGAGTTCCAGTTTCAAAGCATTGTGGTCTGAGAATACGCGGGGAATAATCTGTCTTTTGGTATTGTTTGAGACCCGTTTTGTGACCCAGTATATGGTCTATTCTGGAGAAAGTTCCATGTGCATTCAAAAAGAATGAGTATTCTGTTGTTCTGGGGTGTAGTGTTCTGTATATATCTATGAGGTCCATCTGGTCCAGTATGTCATTCAAAGCTCTTGTTTCTTTGTTGATTTTCTGCTTAGGTGATCTGTCTATTGCTGAGAGTGGAGTGTTGAGGTCCCCTACTATTAACGTATTATTATCTATATGTCTCTTTATTCTGGTTAAGAGTTGGCTTGTGTATCTAGCTGCTCCCCTGTTGGGGGCATATATATTTATAATTGTCATATCCACTTGTTGGATACATCCTTTAAGAATAATATAGTGTCCTTCTGTATCTCTAACTACAGTCTTTAGTTTAAAATCTAATCTGTCTGATATGAGAATTGCTACCCCAGCTTTCTTTTGAGGTCCATTGGCATGAAAAATGGTTTTCCATCCCTTCACTTTCAGTCTGGATGTATCTTTAGGTTCAGAATGAGTCTCTTGTAGACAGCAAATGGATGGGTCATGTCTTTTTATCCAATCTGCAACCCTGTGGTGTTTATGGGAACATTTTGGCCGATTTAGATTGATAGAGATTATTGACAGATATGATTTTAATGATGCCATTTCTCTTTAAAGTCTTTGTATCGGTTGTGACTTGCTGCTCTGTATCACTCTTGGGGCCTTTTTACCTTTATAGAGCCCNGATATCATGTTGCCTGTGAAGTCTTTGTTTCTATAGATTGTAACTTTCTGTTCTATATCACTCTTGGGGCCTTTTTACTTTTATAGAACCCCACTTAATATCTCATGTAGGGCTGGTTTGGTGGTTACGAATTCCTTCAGTTTCTGCTGATCCTGGAAGGTCCTTATCTCTCCATCGATTTTGAATGACAGCCTTGCTGGATAAAGGATCCTTGGCTGCATGTTTTTCTCTGAAAGAGCTTTAAAAATGCCCCCCCAAGCCTTTCTCTCATTCCAGGTCTCTGTAGACAGGTCTGACGTAATCCTGATACCTTTGCCTTGGTACGTGAGAAATTTCTTTGCCCTGGCCGCTTTCAATACTGTATCCTTGGATCTAATATTTGCGAATTGCACTATGACATGCCGTGGCGTAGGTNGTAGGTTTGCTGTGGTTGACCTTGGGAGGGGTCCTCTCTGCCTTTTGGACATGAATGCTTGCTTCCTTTGCCAGATTAGGGAAGTTCTCAGCTACAATTTGTTCAAATATCTCTTCTAGACCACTCTTTTTCTCTAACCCCTAGGGGATGCCGATAATTCTGACATTGGAATGTTTCATTGAGTCAGTAATCTCCCGTAATCTACATTCTTGAGATTGGATTTTTTTGAGCCAGGTTTCTGTTTTTACTTTCTCTTCTACCATCCCATCCTCCAGTTCACTAATTCATTCTTCTGCCTCATTTACCCTAGCCGTCAGAGCGTCTAGTTTAGACTGCATTTGATTCATAGCATTTTTAATTTCTGCCAGATTCGCCCTCATTTCCACCCTTAGAGATTCTATATTCTCGTTAATATTTTCATTAATATATTTTTTTAATACTACACATGATCTTGACCATTTTACTCTGAACTCCATTTCTGACAATTTGTTTACATCCATATCCATCAGTTCTGTGGCAGAGGCCACAGACTCATTATCTTTTCTTTGCTGGGGGGGGGGATTTCTCCTCATTCTGATGAGGAGAGGTTGCGGGGATGCCCAGAGCCCAAATTATTGACCAGGACCCAGGCAGTGTGCACCTGTTTTATAGGGACCTTAGGGATGTGGGCTTCTTGATTTTTCAGCCTGCCTTCTGGGGGAGGGCCTGACACGCTGATATTCGGGCAACCCTGTCTGGGTAGAGTCGCCCTGTCCTCTGCAGGGGGCGGGGGGGGGGAGGGATTGGGATGGGCACAATGTGAGCTGTTATTTCCGGGCTTTTGTTCTCTGGAGGCTTTCCCTGGCTGTTTTCTGTGGGTCTTCTGAGAGTGAGAACAGCAGTGGCCATATCCTAGCCTCTGTCTCAGAACAGAGATTGTAGTCCACTCTCCACTGAGCTCTTCTGGCCACTTTAACTCTGCTTCTGTCGGTGCTGCTAAAAACCCTGCAGCATCCCAGGTTGTGCACCCCACAGCCACTCTGCCAGTCCTCACTTGCAGGGCTGGCACGTCTCTGTTCTTTGTGCTTCTAACACTGCCAGCCGCCCCCGGTTCCCGCGCGTGCTCCCGAGCTCCCTGTTTCAGTGTGTGGTCCGCGTGCTCTGGAGTGCCGGTTTTCAGTCTAGTCGTGCGCACCCTCCTGAGCTCTAGGTTTCACTCTAGTTCGAGTGTGCACTCCAGAGGTACGGTTTTCAGTTTGGACACACACGCTCCCGATCTCCCGGTTTTAGTCCGGTTCCAATGAGCGCTCTGTAGCTCCAGATTTCAGTCTGGTTGTGTGCATTCCTGGACTCATGGTCTCAGTGTGCTTTCTCATGGGTGCCGGTCTGTGAGTCTAGCCCACTCCCCAGTGCAAGTGGCTACTGCTTCCCAGTGCCCGAGTGCATTAGTTCCTTCCCCCTTCTGTTTATCTTCCGATATCTGTGCGCGGATTCACGGCTCCTGTTTCTTACCTCAATATTCAGCGCTGGAGATCTCCATTTTTAGAGATCCAGATGTATCTTCCTCTGTCTCAGGCTGATTTCGTGGGTGTTCAGGATGGTCTGGTACATATCCAGCTCGACTCAGGGGACCAGCTGAAAAAGGGGTCCCTTACTCCTCCACCATCTTTTCTCCTCCTTGCAGAAAGTGGTCGCTTTTCTGTTCAAAGAGTTTCTGCTACTCTTTTCTTCGTTCTCCAGTTGCATTCATAGGTATTCAGAATGGTTTGGTAGCTGTCTAGCTGAATTCCTGGGACCAGACGAACTTTAGGTCTCCTGCTGCTCTGCCATCTTGGAACTGGACCCTGTTCTCTTTTACTTCCAAGAGCTTCTTGAAGAAAAGTGATGCTGGTCTCTTATTTGTACTGAAAATCCCTCCTTTTCTTGGAGCAAGCACATGCTGAATGGTGAGATGTATACAGTGCTTCATAGCACTTCACATACATTATGCATTTGACGCTGATGACCAATCCTTCATGGGACTCTGTCGAGACTTTGTTCCTTTTAGTGGGAAAGGATTTTTAGAAACCATAATCTGGGTACTATTGGTGTGCATTGCTACTCATCATTATTTTGAGGCCCTCTTAATGCTAGCATTACAGTATATGTGTTACTTTTAAAGATGGAATACACCCTAAGTTCATATGCAGCTTTCCTATTCAATTTCAGAACTCTCAAGCCTACAGAATTTTTACTTCACCTTCATTTGTTTTCTTTAAACAATACCGAAAGCCTTAGTTTTTAACAATATGGAATAATCACTCATTTTATTTATCTCCTAATTCTATACAACTGTCTCATATTAATAATATCGACATTACTAGCAATATGTTTACTAAAAACTGTATTTTTTTCCTCATTTTCATTGTTGTTAGGTTATAGCCCTTTAGAGATAATATAGTCAAATTACTATATTGCAAGGTTATTTGGAGTAACTCTTGAATTGTTATCCTGAGAAGTTTTGATTCTTGGGGATTGCTTTGTTTCTTTAATTTTGTCTTATAATTATGTAAAATATTTACATGGTTCTAAGATCAAATCCACAAAACAAGTTATATTCAGAGGAGTCTAATGTCTATCCTTGTCCTCTAGCCAGTGCTCTTCCTTTTTCTGTAGGTAAACATTCTTTAAAAGATTTATGATTTTTTAATATCAGGAAATATGTATTTATGTCCTTCTTAAACAGAAGCCAGTGTTAATACTTTTCCTCATCTTGCTTTTCTTTTTTTTTACTTAGTAGTATATATTGGAGATTTCTTCATTGTAGTATATGAAGATATTACCTATTCCCTTTTATGACTGTAAAAGTGTGCATGGATGTACCATAGTTTATTCAGTCAGTTTCTATTGATAAGCACTCGGGTTGTTTCTGGTCTTTTACCTTCTAAATAATGTTGCAGTTAAGAACCTTATACATGCATCTTTTATTATTTTTGTCAGGGTGACATGTATCTTTTGTTTTGGTCAGTGCATCTTTATTTAGGCATATTCTTTAATAAATTTTTTTTTAGCAAGGCTCTGGGATTGGTAAATTCTCTCTTATTTGAAAATATATTTTTGTGATTAATAATATAGTGTTGCTGGGCAAATAATTTTAAGTTAATAGTTATTTTCTTTCAGCACATTGAAGATAGTAGTCCGTTGGCCTCTCTTATTGCTAGGGAGCAGTTTACTGTTAAAATATGGAACTTTTTCTTTATAAGTAGTTGACCTTTTCTTGTTGGTTGCTTCAAGATATTCTTTTGGTTTCAGATTTCCTGCAGTTTCACTAAGGTGTGCTTGGAATGGATACATTTTAATTTACCTTGTTTGGTTTTCATTTTGGTACCTTAATCTGAAGAGTCTTATCTTTAATCAATTCTGCAGAACATTCTTATAGTCATTTTCTTTTCTTTTATTACCTTCCTTCGACTCCAGCTCCTTTACCCCCCCAACTTTTCCTTCTCATACTCCTATTAATTGTACTTTTTCATTCTACTTTCCATGTCCCTTAATTTTTCTTTCATATATATTATGTCTTATAGCCTCTCAGTTTAGCAGTTTTGGTAATTTACTTACATTATGTATTCCTGTTCACATTTTTAAAAAGTTGATGCATGTTTTTATTAAGTTGTTTTACAGTACAAAGTAATTGTGTGTGGAATTGTGTTCACTGGGATTTGTGCTTGCTCTGAAATGAAATGAAAATGAAATGAAATGAAAAAGGGTAAAAACTGAGGGAAAGGAGACATCAAATACCTCACATTCTAGAGAGCCCCCTAGCAACTGAGGTTTATCAAGGATAACCTCACTGGCTCTGCTATCCCCAGAAATACCCAGGAGCTTAACTATCTAATCAGAACATGAAGGAGAAGAGGAAATCATGGGAACTAGGATAAGCCATCATTCTACTGGAGGGGTATCCCCTACCACTAAAAACCAAGTGATAGGGGGAAGCACCAAACATCTCATTAGCATCTCAATCCCCAGTTGGGTAGCAGACTTGCTACCTGAGCTACATGAGCAACAGGTGAAGAGAACCTGAGAAAGATGGGAAGGTGGAGCACCATGGGGACTCTAGGGAGGAGCCAGGAGCCCTCTGTGCTATTTGGTGGGTCAGATTCACTCGGGGCAAGTAGACATTTTGGAAAGTAGTCTTGATTAAATATTTTGCCAATTGCCACCTGGGAGGGAAAGCCACTGGGTGAGGAGATTCCAGTGGCAAGAGACTGGGATAGACCTCCCAGGACAGAGCTGAGTGCGGAAACATGATGAGTCACTACCAGCTGCTCTCCTACAGAGGGTATGGGGCCCCGGAGGGTGTTCTGGAGGACTTAACAGCTGTTCTTGCTTTGCATTTCTGTTTCTCTCCAGAATCTTTTGTTTCTTTCTTTGATCAATAGTTTTACTGCATTAGAGTAGACCCCTTTTCTTTTCTTTTCTTTT
>NC_048223.1:11194678-11195168 GCF_002007445.2 Ailuropoda melanoleuca | reverse complement strand
TGGGATAGACCTCCCAGGACAGAGCTGAGTGCGGAAACATGATGAGTCACTACCAGCTGCTCTCCTACAGAGGGTATGGGGCCCCGGAGGGTGTTCTGGAGGACTTAACAGCTGTTCTTGCTTTGCATTTCTGTTTCTCTCCAGAATCTTTTGTTTCTTTCTTTGATCAATAGTTTTACTGCATTAGAGTAGACCCCTTTTCTTTTCTTTTCTTTTCTTTTCTTTTCTTTTCTTTTCTTTTCTTTTCTTTTTTTACATGGGTGAATACATTTATTGCTGTTTGCTGTCTTTACTGTTTTTTATTCATTTTGTTTGGCTGGTTAATCACAACACTGACCTTTTAATCTCATTAGGCTGTATTTTGACATACAGCTCCCTGGTGTTTGATGTGATACTTCATACTAAAGCGAATCTGCTTTAGTCCATCCAGCATTTGTTGCCAACTTCCTCCTCTGTATCCAGGTGCCCTGTCACCACCTTCTTTCTGCAC
>NC_048223.1:11140609-11193519 GCF_002007445.2 Ailuropoda melanoleuca | reverse complement strand
TGGGATAGACCTCCCAGGACAGAGCTGAGTGCGGAAACATGATGAGTCACTACCAGCTGCTCTCCTACAGAGGGTATGGGGCCCCCGGAGGGTGTTCTGGAGGACTTAACAGCTGTTCTTGCTTTGCATTTCTGTTTCTCTCCAGAATCTTTTGTTTCTTTCTTTGATCAATAGTTTTACTGCATTAGAGTAGACCCCTTTTCTTTTCTTTTCTTTTCTTTTCTTTTCTTTTCTTTTCTTTTCTTTTCTTTTTTTACATGGGTGAATACATTTATTGCTGTTTGCTGTCTTTACTGTTTTTTATTCATTTTGTTTGGCTGGTTAATCACAACACTGACCTTTTAATCTCATTAGGCTGTATTTTGACATACAGCTCCCTGGTGTTTGATGTGATACTTCATACTAAAGCGAATCTGCTTTAGTCCATCCAGCATTTGTTGCCAACTTCCTCCTCTGTATCCAGGTGCCCTGTCACCACCTTCTTTCTGCACTCACTGAGCCCTCCTTTGCAGCTGCAGCCACTGTCCTGATGCTTCTCGTGGCCAGCCCTCACATGTGCTTTGCGCTCCAATGAAGGGGCCATTTGTGCAATCAGGTAGGAAGAGATCGATTTTTCCAGAGTGATTTATACCCTCTGATAATTGAGCTATCATCAGTGACACCACTGAGCACGCAAAAGAAAGTGGCACCTCTAGTTACAGGGAGAGCTAAGTCCTTGGAAACATCTGAAAATGGTGACAGGACCATCTGGATATCAAAATAAAATTCCAGCATCATCAGGGGGCCCTGGGAAGTATATGTGAATTTAAAAGAAAGAAATATTCTCTATTTAAGGAAAATTCTGCTGATGAGAACTGAGTTTTGAAAGAGATCATAAGCAAAGCCAAAGAGGTAACCTTGATATTACCCCCATACTTTTGTGCTTCTTTCTATAAACAGAGATTGTTAGGAAAGATAATGTGTTCTCCTCTCCTATGGTCTTATTACATCTCAGAGTGCAGATACACATCTCAACCATTGCAATACCATGCTTGCATGACAAGTGGCTAGGAATGTCAGACTTGATGAACAGAGAGGCTTGGATTTGAATCTTGATGTTGCTGTTTACTTATTGCGTGACCTTGGGCAAGTCACTCACATTTTTTGAGCTTGTTCTCATAATACCTATTTTACAGAGTTACTCTGAGGGTTAAACATGAAATTGATGTAGAAACATTTGGCACCTGGCCTATAACTCACAAGGTTGGCTTCTCTTTGGACCACGAGAATAAAACCCACATTGGAATGAGCTTGGACTTACATTTCTCTTCTCTTTGATTTGTTGTTTGATTTCACTGATTGGAAAGCAAGTCAGACAGGTTAAATTGTTGGACAAGAAGATGATTGCTGATTTATCTTCTGAAGTTGCAAGAAAGCTGTCTTCCATGAAAACAGTGACTCGTGGGGGTGGATAGGCCCTTTTATATTTTAACAGGGTTTCTAGGTCATGGGCCCTCTATTTATTGTCTTAAGATAAGCTGACCCCAGTTGATGACAGCACTAAGAACTGATGATTTCTTTATCCCCAGAACAATTGAAGACAGAGGAGGAAGGTGTAAAGCTCTTGAGTTTTTAAGGTTGGGGATATCTGCCTAGGGATCATCTTCATATTTACAAAGTCAAGTAGTAGGCACATGAAACTTAGAGTTTCCTCCCCACTCTTCTGGTAAAACCCACCAGCTTAGAACCTTGGGAACTTTACTGTCTTGGCCATGCTTCCTGCAGTCAGAGCCTGTATGTGGTTTGGAATGGAAATGCTGGAATCGAGAGTATGTCTTAAAGTAGGACAGACCTGGACCTGATCCTGGTATATGGTCAGTGCCCTGTAAATTGTGTCTGTTATTATTTTTACTCCTAATTCAGCTTTTGTACTTCAGTCACATTGATCCTTAATCTTCCTTTGAATGTTTCTGTGTAGAGGAGTCTTTAGTGATTAGTTTTGGATTCTTAGCTTTTATATTCTGCATTTTGAATTCTGTCCATGTAGCCAACCTACTCATGCTAATTGCAGTGCTCTCAATGTAGAAGACATTTCTTAGATACAGGGTCTATTCCAGAGCATTCAAGGAAGTCTGACAGGTCATTCTGGGATGGGCTCCATTCTACTTTCTAAACTCAGTTTTTCTTCTCAAACTGTTCCAGAACCTGTGAATTTAAAGAACCTCATTTTAGTATCAGAGTTTTTTGCAACCACCCCCCCCAATTCCCCCCTTTGTATATTCCCAGTTTGGCCAGGAAATCATATAGAAGTGGTCAAGGGACCCTGATGCCTTGTTTTGAAAATGTACATATTAATGTTTATCTTCTCTTCTCAGCTCTTAATCAGAGCTTTGCCACCTTATAGGTAAAGATGCAGTTAGGATTTTTGCCAGCCTTTGTATTGTTTCATTTTGGTATTCTCCTTGGCTTCAGAAGTCCTCCTGCCCCCTTCCCCTCTCTGTCATATTTTCTTTTACTGGATACCCTCCTTTCCTGGCCATAACTCAAGTCATCCTTCTTTTGGGATGAGATGTCATTACAAACCTAATAATTTTAAAGATGAAGATAATAATGGGTTAAGATTTACTGAATTTTCACCATGTGTTAGACACTGGTGTAACCATTTTACATATATGAACACATTTAATACAACTGCTCCATGAAATAGATGCAGTTGTTATCTCCATTTTATAGATGGGGAAACTGGTACAAGAGAGGATCAGTACCTTGTATAACTGCAGCAAGTAGGCAACAGCTTGGCCACAAGTCTGCTTGGACATTCAGGTGTTGACTGTGGAGAAATTCCTCTGTAAGCACCTCTAGGCTCTGGACACTGATGTCCAGGATCCTGGCTTAGACAGTCCCAAACAGGGCACTGTTGTCATCAGCAAGAACACAACATGAAAACATTTGCTACAAAATTTATAAAATGCTGGAATAATGTGTCATTTCTCCAAATCTCCTTTAAAAGCATGTCTGCCAGACAACATTTACGACATTACTTTTCTACTCAGAAAAAAATTATGAAGTAATAAAAAAAATACTAAAATAAGGTCACTTCCCTCCTCTTAACACAGTGCTGAGAATGTATTTTTAGAGCTTGTTTTCCAAACAAAGGAAGTTGAGCTGAAGAAGTCACTTTCATTTGGAAATCAGGTGAAAGTCAACAACGCTGCTGCATATGAATGAAAAAAAACAACACATTCCCAGGAGAGTATCTCTATATGCAACCTAATTTCTAAGGTCAAAAAAAAAATTAGACATAATTCAGTCCAACAACAGGTAATTTTGAAAAGAGTCTATTTAGGAACTACCCACTAAGTAGGAGTTAGCAGCCTACAATTATTTTTTGGTTTATTCTAAAATTCACTGGCATAGGCACAGCCTATGGTGGGGGGAAGGGGACCCTGATCTGAAACATGTCGCTGCCAACCAAACAATGAAATGAAGAGAGCAATAAACAAAGGAAACCTTTCCAAAGGCTCTCTTCATTTACATTCTGAGATTACTGGCCTCATCTCTCTGCTGAAATAGCCTTGCGTTACTGGCCGTCCAAAAGCATAATCAGGTACTAGCGGGAGCTTTTGCTCCAGCAAACTGCGTGAAGAATATTTGAATGCTGCCAAGACTATAGGTGCCTGTTTCAAGTTGTCATAGTATATGCTATAACGTGTCATAAATAAGGGAGGTATATTTATAAATCTGACATTAAAAATGTGTTCCTAAAATATCTCGTGTGTTCCCCAGCCATGTCAGCATAGAAATAATGTTTAGTATTTGTTTATTTTACTGGACCACCCCATGAACCTGGGGGAAACATGTTAGAAAAAAAATTATAGCTACGCCAACTATTCTGGGAGATACACGAGCCCTCCATGTTTATCAGGTTGAGGGCACTGTATTTTGATGTCAATAAGCAATTTTTCCAGCCCGGTCTCCTGCCCGACCCTTTTAATCCATCAATATATTATTAGAGATAAAGTTGGTGGATGCCTGCTGCAGTTAGAAGATAAATGACATCTCTGAAGTCAGGCATTAAAGACTAGATTAAGGCCTTGTGACATCGTTTTCAGTGCTCATCTGTGCACTTCTGTTCAACCTATCACACTGAGTGACAAGAAAGAAAAATAATGAACTGGGCCAGGGGAAGAAGAAGGAAAAAAAAAAGGCAGAAAAAGAGAGAGATTTTTTTTTTCCCTCCAACACACAAACTACATCAGTTCATACTCGGGATTAGACTGCATTTAAAGAAAGGAAAAAAGAAAAGAAAATGGGGGAATTGGGAAGGACAGGGAAGGGGCTGTTCTATAAAGATGAAAATAGACAGGCAAAAGGAGCATTTAAGCCAAGAATTCCATTTCTGCCTGGCCAGTGTGGCTTTTGGTACCCCCCACCTGCCTCCCAGCCTCTCCCATGCAGACGTCTCCCAGTTGGCATCCAGTTGCTCTAGGAATTCGCTCCTTCTCTGAGTTGGGAGTGCTGACATAAATCTTGCTAAGAGGCAGCGTTTGGTTCTAAATCTTAGTGAATCATGTTCTTCCATTCCTGCCAAAGTATTTCCTTCACATTGCTACCATTGGTCTGGCTGGAAGTATTAAAGAGTTTTGTAACTGTATTCTGATAGTGATTTGAATATGGCTCCTGACTTGACAAATACACATGTTGAATTTTTTCTGATTGTATGGAAAACAGTAGCCACAAATTAATTGCAAGGTGAAAGCAAAAGGAAAGGGAGTTGCAGGCCGGGGGAGAGGGCCTAGGTTTGTGGGCAGGGGACCTAAAGTCTACTCTAAAGCTGGTTTGCCTTCTTACTCTTTTTCAATCACTTGTGTAGAAATAAAAACACCACTTTCCCCATATGTCATGCCATGTTTGTGATGACAGAAGGGACACCTTCTTGTAGAACTCTTGTTCCAAGCGTTCCAACAATCCTTCTTAGAACCCAAGTCCATGAGACATTTATGTGCATGGTGGTCTTCCTGGGACCCTCCACAATGGAACACGTAGCAGGCCCTCCACTGATATTTGGTAACTGAGAACTCACAAACACCTATCTCTGACACCAAGCTCCTGCTGAATGCCTTAATGTAAATTCTTCTGCCATCATAAATATCCCTTGCCTCCAATTAAACACTTGGCTTTCTGGCCCTTAGCAAGCTTCTCCTGCTGTTCATCTCATCATCCAGGGTCAATACATTCTATTTGTTTTCAAGTCCTGGACTTTGCTTCCTTCTTGCATATCCCTTGTTCCTTACCCCTTTCCCAGTTCAAGTCCTCTTTGTCTTAGGCTTTATCTCCCCATTCAATCTCCGTCCTTCAAATCCATCATACCAGCTGTTGCCCGGGTTGATTTTCCCCAAACTTTTCTTTGACTATGGCATTCCTTGCTCAAAACTTCATATTCCTTCATATAGCATTAAGATCCTCCAGAATCTGACCCAACTGCTTTTCCAGTCTTTTTTCCTCTTCTTCCTCTAAAACTCCTCAGCAAAGTAGTTCACATGCTTCAGACATGGTTATCATTTACTCATCTCTATTTACTTACTATTGTTCTTCCTTGTATTGAAATTTTCTTCCTGAAACCTTGTCTAAAATCTGTACCTATCTCCCTCACTTTCTTCCTTTTCTACTTGACTGTCCTTGTCTTCCCTCAGTTGGACATGGTTTCTGCCTTCCCTGAGATACTATGCCTCATCTTGATAGAACATTTGTGGCTGTAAGTGGCAGAACCTGGTTTTGCTCAGAAAGGCAGCTGGTAGAAGGCATGGTAGTCATGGAAAAGGCAGGGGTTTTGTGGGTCTCAAGGAATCCAACCAGAAGATTGGCATATACTTAGAATCCATTTTGTTTTGCCGCTGCTTTTTTGTAAATGTTGAGTTCATTGTCTTCATTTGATGGGATCCTTCCACATCAAAGGTGGACTTGAGGGGTAGATAAACACATTGCTAATAGCTCTGGTCTCTTATTTTTCCCTTAAGAGACAAACTGTTACTTGGGCTGTCTAACCTCAAAGGGAAAAATCCTGGGGACAATGTCTGATCAATGGACATATCAGATGTCCATCCCTGAGCCCAGAAAATGAGGGCTGAGGGATAACATATATCCTTGTTCAGTATATATTCTCCAAGTTGGCTAGGAAGGCTGTGGTTGATTGCACAAGTGGCCATGACCTCTCGCTCCTCCCTATGATTTTATAGCTCCTTCCATCAAGGGATGGTCTATTTCCCCATCCATTAAATCTTGGCTTCTTTGTACCTTGTTCTGGTGTCAACAGAATTCAGCAGCAGTGATTCTGTGTCAGTTCTAAGCCCAGGCCTCAAGAGGCCATGCATACTTCCCTTCTTTCTCTAAGACCTGCCATTGTCATGTGAACAAGTCTGGGTTACCCTGCATGATAATGAGAGACACATGGCCCAGTCCTCCCTGTTACCCTAAATGACAACCAGCTTAACCACAAGGAACAGAGCTGCTTAGAAGAACCATTAGATGAGTGCAGTCCAAAATGTCAGCCCACGAAGTCATGAGCTACATAAATCGTTGTTGCTTTAAGCTATTAAGTTTGGAGATGTTTTGTTAAACAAAACA
The DNA here is from genome assembly GCF_002007445.2 of Ailuropoda melanoleuca. NCBI lineage: Eukaryota > Metazoa > Chordata > Mammalia > Carnivora > Ursidae > Ailuropoda > Ailuropoda melanoleuca. The sequence goes on along the minus strand of NC_048223.1, from coordinate 11,186,916 downwards.
AAACAAAAATCTACTTGGCATAAAGGTGAAATCTGTAATGACAGTAGCTCCCATTGGAACAACATAGCTTAAAGTCGAAGTAGGAAAGTATGTTCTCGATAGAAAAAAAACCACAGAGAGCAGGTACAGATACTTCCAGGCACTTAATGTGGAACTAGTGCTTTTTCTTTTCTCTTAAATGGGATAGTGGGCTCCTTAGGGCAGTGTCCAATATAGTTCATCTCCTACAGTGACTAACAGATACTGGTTAATCTTAGCAAAATCTTCATTTAAACTTAGTGAAGTGAGTAGCGAGATGGGATGTTATTCTACCATAATTTTAACTTGTGAATGTGTTAGATCTAAAGATTTTTATTATTGACTTACGTTTAACCTTAGAATTCTGAGGATATCCCTGGAAAAAAAAAACCCAACTTCCATGTGTTACATAAAAATGCAAGTTTGGTTCCATACTTCAGCAATCGTTCTGATAAAATTCAGGACTAAACCACCTCATAAAAAGGAAATGTATCTAGCAGTGCTCACAACAAAATCTGTATCTATTCTTCCTGCAGAAACTGAGCCTACTCATGGTTTATCACTGATGAAACATCCATGGTTACCACTTGCTGAGCATCCATTATGAGCCAGTATCTTAGTCAGTTTTGACTGCTATAACAAAAGTACCATAGACTGGGGTGATAAACAACACAGTTTAAGGAGTTCTGGAGGTTGGGAAGTCCCAAGATTAAGGCATTAGCAGGTTTAGTGTTTGGTAAGGGTTTACTTCTTAATTCATAGATAGCTACATTCTTGTTGTATCCTCATGTAGCAGAAGGAGTGAGAGCACTCTTGAAGTCTCTTTTTTAAGGACACTAATCCAGTTCAGGAGGACTCCACACTTACGATCTAACATCTTCCAAAAGCTTTACTTTCAAATACTATCACATTGGGTGTTAGGATTTCAATATAGGATTTTTGGGGAGGATGCAAGCATTCAGTCTATAGCAACCAAACACTGTGCTTGTTATTGCATAAACAATATCTCATTTAATTTAATCCTTAAAATAGCTCTGTGAAGTGGTTATTATTCTCATTTTACAGATGAAGAAATTGAGGCTTAGGGAAGTTATATGTGTAATTGCTCAAGTTCACACAGATAGTAAGGGCTCAAGTGGTGATTTGAACATAGGGTCCTCCTACTTTATAGACCTTATTTGGATGTGCTTCTGGGAGATGGGGTAACTTCTAAGTTGAAACAAAATCTTGCTATATTGGTCTTATTACTTTGGGGTCTGTATATTCACTGGTTTCTTCATCCTAGTTGTTTCTCTTCTTTTTTGCCTTTTCTTTCTTTTTTTAAATAATTTTTTATTATGTTATTCACCATACAGTACATCCCCAGTTTTCGATGTAATGTTCCATGATTCATTATTTGCGTATAACACCCAGTGCACCATGCAATATGGACCCTCTTTAATACCCATCACTGGCTTAGCCCAGTCCCTTCTGCCCCCGAAGCCCTCAATTTGTTTCCCAGAGTCCATAGTCTCTCATGGTTCATTCACCCTTCTGTTTACCCCCCCTCCATTATTCCCTTTCTTTTTTTTGCCTTTTCAAATGTGTTTTAGAAATAATCATTTGCTTTAGCTTATCATAGCCCCCAGTGCATGGGGACAATTGTCTGTTTAGGCTCATGCTCAGCCATGGCTTGGCTATGAGTTATTAGTAATAGTTACTACCACTAATATGCTTGGGGAATTAAATATAAAGATACTTAAATAGATACAAGTCTTCAATTTTCAACCTTTCTGTATGTAGTGAACATTAGCTGGCACAAGTGAGCATAAGATATGACCTCTGTCTTCATGGACCCTAGAGGCTGGTGGTAAAAATACACATGGACACAATGGCCTATCAATGAGGGATGTGTATTGACTGCTAGGGCACAAGTCCATTTTCAAGAGGATCACAGAAGAGGAGGAAGTGACTTCTGTCTGTAGGAGTAAAGAAGTATTTACAGAACAGATGGACACATGAGCTGAGTCTTGGAGGACAAATGGGAGTTAGAAGGGCAGAACTGGTATGTCATTCTAGTTTAGTGCCCCTGTTAAAAAATGCTTCATATGTCCCAGAGAGAGAAGGAGCATAGCATTGACTTAGTCTTCATTACCATCGAGCATTAGATGAAGAGGGTCATGAAGATGGAGATGAGGATTGTGGCACTGAAATAAATGAGAATTACAGGCTCAGGGGATGGAAAATGGGAGATCCTCCAAGATACTCTCTCTGGGTCTCAGTGACAGTAGCTAGGTTAGATTGGCATTTCCTGGGGTGGCACATGCACATAGGCTATTTCAAGGTATTTTCTTCATTACAGGGGAGATATTTTAAATTCCAAAAGTATAAGAGCATGAGACCTATGGAAGGAAACATCTAGTTATAGGAGGTGAAACACACAAAGTATTGAAGGCAAACTTTAAGGAGATGGATTTCATTAGATTTAAGAAACCAATTTAAAATAATCTATAGAGAAGGTACTAAAAAAAAAACCCTCATATTTCCTCAAGTGCGAGAGAAATCTTTAAAAATTCCACCTTTATTAAAATTAGTGTGTGCTCTGCTTGGTTGCTGTGGGAAGTTAAAAGATGTATCTTAAATGGCAACTTTATTTTGAAAACAAGGCAAACTAAAAAATAAAATGAAACAGTATAAGATTAGAGTGGGATGAGCTCCACAAAATTCAAGTCCACTAGAACTTCAGAATGTGACCTTTTTTGGAATAATGGTCTTCGCAGATGTAATGTTGGTAAAGTTTGAGATAAGATTGTACTAGACAACAGTGGGCCCTAAATCCAAGGACTAGTGTCCTTAGAAGAAGAGAGGAGAGGGAGACAGAAGAGGAGTAAGGCCATGTGAGTATCCATAGGCAGGGACTGGATTTATGCTGCCACAAGCTAAGGATGACAGGGAGTCCAGAAGATGGAAGAAGTGAGAAAGGATACCCTCCTCGAGCCTTCAGAGAGAACATGGCTTCATCATACATAAAAATAAACTCAAATTCATTAAAGACCTAAATGTGAGACCTGTAACCATTAAAATCCTAGAAGAGAGCACAGACAATAAGGTCTCTGACATCAGCCATAGCAACATTTTTCTAGATATGTCTCCTGAGACATGAGAAATAAAAGCAAAAATAAACTGGGACTACATCAAAATAAAAAGCTTTTGCACAGCAAAGGAAACAATCAACAAGGGAACCTACTGAATGACAGAATATTTGCAAATGATGTATCTGAGAAAAGGTAGGTATCCAAAATATATAAAGAAGTCATACAATTCAATATCCAAAAAACAAACAATCCGATGAAAAAATAGGCAGAAGTCAGGACTAGACATTTCTCCAAAGAAAACATCCAGATGGCCAACAGGCACATGAAAAGATGCTATCACTCATCAGCAGGAAAATACAAATCAGAAGTATAATGAGATGTCACTTCAGACCTATCAGAAAGTCTAAAATCAAAAACACAAGAAACGACAAGTGTTGGTAAGGATGTAGACAAAAAGGAACCCTGGTGGACTGTTGATGGGAATGCAAATTGGTGCAGCATCTGTGAGAAACAGTATGAGGATTCTTCAAAAAATTAAAAATAGAACTACCCTATGATCTGGTAATTGTACTAGAGGGTATTTACACCCAAAAAAACAAAAGCACTAATTCAAAGGGATACATGCACCCCTATGTTTATGATAGCATTTTTTTTACAATAGCCAAATTTTGCTGATTATTTATTTATTTATGTATTTATTTATTTATTTATTTAGAGCACGCAAGGTGGGGGGAGTGTGAGGGAAGGGGCAGAAGGAGAGGGAGAGAGAGAATGTTAAGCAGGCTCCACGCCCAGCATGGAGCCTGACCTTGGGCTCGATCTTACAACCCTGAGATCATGACCTGAGTCGAAATCAAGAGTCAGCTCAGGCTTAACTGACTGAGCCACCCAGGCATCCCTCCAGTAGCCAAATTTTGGAAACAGCCAAGTGTCCATCAATAGACGAATAGCTAAAGAGTGGTATGTACATACAATGGAATATTATTCAGCCATAAAAGGAAGGAAATCTTGCCATTTGCAATGACATGGATAGAACTAGAGGGTATTATGCTAAGTGAAATAAATTAGAGAAAGACAAATTAGAGAAAGACAAATTGATTGAATTCATGTGGAATTTAAGAAACAAAACAAATGAGCAAATGGAAAAAAGAGCAAGAGCGTTGGTTGCAAGCACCTTCCGTTTGGACTTAAGGCCTCCAGAATTGTGAGAAAATAAACTTTTGTTTGAACCCACCCAGTTTGTAGTGATTCGTCAAAGCAGTCCTAGGAAATGAATATAATGATTAACTAGGGTGTCATTCATTCCCAGGGTGTCAGAGAAGAAAAGGGTCTGGAAAAGGCAGAGCTTCCTAGATGAGGTCGGGCTGCAAAACAAAAAGGTTTAGGGAAGTGAGGAAGAGTGAGAGGGCTCTCCTCGCAGGAGGAACAGTGGTAGCAAAGGTATTAAGTACTGTACTTGCTTTGATTTGTACCTGATGGGTAGCTCTTGGATTTCTTTTCTCTTGGTACAGATATATCAGAAATAGTTTTATATTAACTCTTATAAGAAGGGGAAGATTCTTGGTTCTCACGTAGACCAAAGAAAATTGAAAGAGAAAAATCAGTGACGAAGATCATGAAATTTGAGGTGTCGGCTTTTCCAGTAGGGAAACAAAATGAAGAATGTTGTTGAAGCACGTGTTGGTATACATATGTGAGAAATATTTCCTGATATTATATATTGGAATATGTATAAACAAACTAGGTAATGAAAAAAAAATCCAAGGGAGCAGTGAGAGAGAAAAGAATATATTCTGCATGTGCACAATCTCCAGATTGGGTAAGAAGAGGGAGAAAGTAGGGAGGAGAGATTGAATTAAAATAGAGCTGTTCCCTGCTCCAACCACCAGATGGTATCATCAGTTTATGACAGCTTGGTTGTGGTTTAGGAGGTCAAAGCCAGGAAAGTTTAAGTGTGATGTGCCTTCAGTAATTTGTGAGGCTTGGGATATATGCAGGCTATGTACCTATGACTTAGGTAGGGGTCTGTAAAATACAGATGCTCCCTAAACTATCTGGACTCCAGTTTTACAGAAATTAAAAATCGTCATGGATCCTCCAATTGACTAATGAATGAAAAATAAGGAAAAGCAGGACAAGGTTTATTATAAGTTAACATGTGTATTCTACAATATTATAAAGTCACCAAGAATTTTAGAGTTGGAAAGTCCTGTTTACCTAGGTCTAATTTTCTGAATGTAAGCTTAGCTCCTCAGGTACATAAACCCTGAAACCCAGAAACTGTGTTATTCATTTTTTAACCTTCAGCAGGCACAGAATATAGGTGCTTAATCAGTGTTTGTGGAATGAATGAATTCTATAGAATTCTGTAAATGAAACTGGCAGTCTGGTCAAATATGCTGTTCCTAATAGTGATACGGTATGACTAAAATAATTTTTATGAAGAAGTAGGATATAGGAAAATTTCTCAGTAGGAGAAATTCTTGAGCTTCTATGATAAGCTTCTAGGATTTAGGCTTTATCACACCACACACCATGGGGATTTCAACTGGCTTTTGGAAGTCCACATTCATAGTGGGAGCTCATTGTCTTTGCCTGGCCTAAAGCAGTGGATTCTTGATTTGCACGTACACATCTGAAATGGGGGCCCACCTTGCTTTCTATATTCTTAGCCAGGGCCTTGATATTTCTGGGAAGACGGAGATGGAAAGAGGAGCCTCAAATGAGGCTTTTGGTGGCTCTTGAGCTGCAAGTACAGTCCTGTCCTATCCCAGGATTAGTCCCAATGACCACCATGCTCTGATGTTTTAAACCAAGAATAACTTACTGAAGTGTTTGAGGTGGTCAGGGTGGATCTTGATGTGGTCCATCATGGGAGCAAAAGAAGTGAAAACTAAAATTTTGTGTTTCTATGATCGCATCAAACAACTCTGTGTTCTGTAAATCACCTTCCATAGTCCAACACTGTATGAGCCATGGTCACTGTGCTCCTCCCTCTCCCCTGCTAATGCGCTGATATGTGTGCCACTGTCTCAGCCATGTGTGCATATTTTGGGTCAGTATGTCTTAACCAAATAGAACATTAACCTATCCTGCAGGTGGAATCCTGCTCCCTAAAAGTATCCAGTTCTCTCATCTGAAAGATGGGTGCTGTAACCTAATGGTATCCAACCCCATCCATTATGCCTTTCAAAAGTCTTCCTGCAAGATATTCAACTATTTCATCTCATGTACTCATATCTGGGATGCCCCATTATTATGTTACTCTGGAAGAAGTGAGTTCTCAGTCCTGCAGGCTTTCATGAGCTTGTTGATCATGGCCCTTGTCCTAGATAGCCCAGATCATCAGTAGCTATGCAGTCAGAGAGTCTGAATTAGGGCAGGAATATGCTCAGTATGGCAGGAAGAGGTCCTTCACTATGAGCCATTACCTTGGACAGAGGTAACTTTAACAACTGGAACCAAGATTCCAGGAATAGAGGTGGCCTCTGTAAGTCAGTGAAGGGCAGGTGAGACCTCTGTGGAGGAGGAAGGGGACAAACCTGACCAGTCCCTCCACAAAAGCCTTCTAGAGACAGTATTTTTGGTCTCTTCTGCTCTGCCAGTTCCCAGCTGCATGAGAAACTAGAAACCCCTTCTATTCTGTAAAATGGGCATCATATCAAGTGCTTTGCAAATTTATTGTGAGCTTTAGAGAAATCAATGAATTTTAATGCATTAGAACATTACAGGGATTAACAAATATTATTAGTTTATTTATTTAATTTAAATACTAATTTAAATATTAACCCCTTTCCGTTCCCCCTTCTCCTTTTCCACTTCTATCAACAAGTACTTATCGAGTTCCCACTAGAACAGTGATCTCTGCAAATAGTATAATTGCCCTTTCTGTTAGATCAGAATGAAGGAATTCAGATGCTTTGCTTTGGGGAGCTCAGACTTTGTGAAAGTCAGAAGCAGGGTTCAGCCTCTGCAGGAGAAACAAAGCCAGAAGAAGCTATTCCATTTCTTTCTGACAGGAGGAGGCCACCAGGCCTGTCACACTGCCTGAGGCAGGGCTTCACTGTTCCCTCTCTGCCTGAATCTCCTGGGGGCTCCTGAAGCCATCGACTCCATTGTTGTGTATCTGTTTTTTCATCTGCCTGACTGAGAGCTCAGTGATGTTGACCCTGTGGGCAGGAATATTAAGTAATTTTTATAAGGACTCATGAAAAGACAGGTATGTCCCAAAACCATGCTGCTTTCCCAGCTCTTTACAGTGCAGATGTGCTTGCATGTATATGCCCTCCACATGGCTTCTGATCATCTGGGAGCCTTATCACTCTTGTCTGGCCACGGTGAGTTACAGCAAACACACCCTCAGATTCCCTGGCTGACACAGAGTCTCCTTCTCCTTCTAGCGCCTTCATCATCACTGTCTCCTTTTGAAGATTCTTTTTTTTCAGCTCACTCTTTTTCAAAAGATTACTTTGTCACAATTATTCAGGAAAGGGTTTTGCGCCTGTAGGAAATATTAATAGACTATTATGAGGTCCTACAACTAATTTTTCCACACATATCATCTGTCTTTGCATGGTTATTAAACTTCAACAATATTTCATGCAATGCTTCCCTGCTAAATTAATTTGGTTCCTTCTTTTCTGGCTTCTTCTTTTCTGTCCACAAGCTTTAAAATTAAATTGAATCTTCATAATTATAGCTTTTTGTTGTTCTCCTTCATATCTTTTTCTTTTTTTTCAATTTCTCTATCAAAGGAGCAATAAAGACATAAAGAAGCAAAATTATAACTCTAAAAGACCCAAATGATCTGGAGTTTGATGGGCTTGAGGTTGGGTGTCTTTTAAGTAGGAGGAGAGAGGGTGAAGAAATTCAGACCTGCCTGGAATGTAGATAAATTGGCTCTGATTTATCCTAGGGCATTGAAAACAAATGAGAATTGTTCTCTCAATCATGAAACTTTCATAGTTGCTGTAGTGTTCTTATTTGTGTCAAGTGATACCCTCATTTTTTTAAACTAAATATTCACTCTCCACACATTCACACAGAGGCACACATAAATTTTTATTTGTGATTAAATTTCCCCAAAGTCCTATATAACTATTAAACCTCTCTTAAAATCCTTTTTTTGAGGCACCAAGGAATCTTCACTTTTATGTTACATATCTCAAGACTGGTGGATGAAAAGCTAAAGCCACCTTAGTGCTTGACGTTCACCCTGCCAGGGCACCAACCAAGGGGCTAGTGGGAACTGGAACCAGGAAGGAGGCTCTGATAGGAGGCCCTGAAAGTCAGGGGTAAGAGCCAGTTAACGTCCATTTGGGAAAATGGAGGCTCAAACACAAATACTGGGGAATATGGGGGAAAGGACTTTCCAACTCTCTTCCATCTTCTGCCCCTTGGTTCACTGTTCTATGAGCTTTTCCATAAGAAAGAATAAGTTGCCAGCATGATGTGTGAGATACCTGATTGAGCCCTGGTCCTGGTAGGTGGGATTACTGTGCTTCTAAGGCCAGTGCCCATCCTTAGCCTTTCCTCAGATCAAAGAGGGCCTCCTCAGGCAAGCCAGCCATCCTTGTGAACTTATCCTTTGAATCTAAACTGTTGTTTGGGTGGAGGATCCAAGGCCCATCTTGATGCTTGCTGTCTCCTTAGCACCTCATTTCTCCAGCCAAAAGTTCTTCAACTGAGCTTCAGAAAGGAGACTGGTATTTAGCAGCATTGGTGCTGGCTTAGTAATAAGGAGGTACTATGATTCCTCTTCTGTCCTTGTGGCAAGGGTGGAAAGGCAGGGCAGGATTTCGGTGGTCCTGGGACTTTGGCCAGAATGTCAGAACACAGCCAATATCTTACTTCTAATCCATAAGAGAGAAACTAAATATAAATATGGAGTCAGGCAATATTCAGAAAGAGAGGTACAATCAGTGGGAGGCCAGATACAGGACAGGGATTAGTGTCCTGGAGCATTGCTTTGAATATCAGTAGCTATTTGCATTTCACAGTAATGGGCTGTGGGTTTTATGGTATCTGATGTGTCAGGTTGGGTTAAGGTCCAGAAATACTTCTCCATAAATCCAAAAAGGATTTATCAAGCCAACAATAGTGTGGTCAGATCTCAGACAAATGCATAATTTGCTGAAGAAAATAAATTGAAACAAGCCTTAAAAAAAACTTCTAGTTTCCCCACATCCTTGCAAAGCAAAAATTACTCTCCTGATCATAGAGGAAGGAGAATCTAGAGATGACCTAGTCCATTCTTCTCATTTGAGGAAGAATCAGAGGCCCCGAGGAATTGGCTAGAACTAAGACCCCAAGACTCCCCAAACCTAAGTCATACCCTACATCACTTATTCTAGCACCCCCCCTTCTCTAGTGTCTTAGTCTGCATTAAACAATAACGCTGTACTTCCTTCTTAAACCTTTAGGATTCAGAATTTTTACTCATTCAGCTTTGACAATTCTGGATTAGTAAAATACTAATTAATGAAAACTACAATATCACACTCTAAGGGGTGTGATCAAAGAGATGAGAGACCAGAGTTTTTAAGTTAATTTGAATAATAATGGCAATATCTAGGGCTATTTTATGCTTCACTTTTGGAAAAAAAAAACCTCCTAATTATTTAGTTAGCTTATTTCCCATGCCTATAAATTAGAAATAGATATAATTCCCCCCATTTTGTAAATAGATAAACCAATTCTTAAAGCAGTTCTATTATCTCCAAGATGATGGCCATTCTGCTATGAGACAGATTACCAATAAGGCTGTCTCATCAACCTCGTTAACCCAATGAAGGCCATGATGTGATAGCAATGCAGTGTGTCCAGGTAATTGATCCTCAGGGGAAGAAGAAGGAGTGGCCCAGAACTATAGGCAGGGGTATCTGATGAAGAAGTAAAAGATTTAGTGCAGAGATGGGGCCATCAATTACCATCAAATTTGTTAACCTTCACTGAACTCAGATCAGATGTATTTAAAAGCTCAGTCAATTTGACTGAATGGACATGGATTAGGCACTTCCTCTGGAATGATCAGGGACTCACCCAGGAAGAGGATCCGGGCTCTACCCACAGGTAGCTCCCCTTACCCCCATACCCTCACCAGGCCCTAGGCAAAGCAGACTGTGAATAGTGGTATAGGGGGATTAAGTAATAAGTTCTAGCCACCATTTACTGAGTAATTGCTATGTATCAGACTTTTTCCTGTCTTTGGACTAGATCATTTTGTTTGATAGTGAAGAGAGATAACACACATTCATTAGTTCATTTGTTTGTTCATTCACAAACATTCCCAGACTAGCCGCTTTCTCCCAAGCACTGTAGTAAGCACTGAACACATAAGAATGAATAGGGCAAAGTTGACATTCAGTAGAAAGATGTGTTGTGAATTGTAAAATGCACTACAAGGTAAACACTTGGCAGTGTCTAATTCTGTTGGGAAGCTCTGGGAAGGAAGGATCTTTATTGAAGAACAGTGGGAGCATTTACTTACTCCTATTTTCATAGAAGTGGTGAGGATGGAGGGAGCAGTGTGTCTGAGTGCACTGTTGGAAGAAGCACGTGTGTGAGATTCTTGGCTGGGCTACCTGCCAAAGGCTCCCTGGGAGGCATATAGGGGAACCCAGAAGCTGAGCAAGCAGAAAGGCTAGCTGTGGGAAAGGAGAAGGTTCAAAATCCACTAATGGTTGTGAGCAGCACACATTTTCTGTCCCTCTGGCCTTCCTCACCCATGCAGACTCTCCTTGCTTCTTTCCCTCTCTTCCTTTTGCCAGCTGCTCTCCTCTCTGCCACCAGCTTAAACTGCCTAACGTTCAACTTCAGTCATACTAATAATAGCTAATACTTACAAAGCTTTTACTCTGTGTACCATTCTAAGCTCTTTACAGATTATAAACTAATCTGCACAACCCTAAGAGGTAGGTACCATTATTATCCCCATATTACAAATGTGACAACTGAGACCCTGGGATGTGACTTGTCTCAGGTCACACGGTAAAGGGAAAAGGGAAGGGAAACCAAGCAACCTGGCTCCAAAGTCTTCATTCCTAGGGGCCAGGCCAGGGTCTCCTGCCTCTTGTGTCCTCCAGTTCAGAAACATATCCCGGTTCACTACTCATTACCAAGTAAATCCAACCCTTAGCTTGTAATATGAATGCAACCTCTAGTCCTGTGTCCCACTGCCCACAGTGATCACTCATCCCCTCTCCATCAGGCAAACACAATTACTTAGCATCCTTTAACATTCTTTAACACCTTGGCTTTTCACCTCTTTGCTTTTGCCTTTTTCCCTCCACCTAGAATGTCCTGTACTTTACAACTCCAAATCCAACCCACGTTCAGTAGCCAGCTGAAATGCCCTGTTCTCTATAGAGACTTTCTGGATTCCTTTGTCGAAAAGATGTTCTCCCTCCTCTGAACTCTCATAACACTTTTTTAAAATTATGTTAAGTTAGCCACCATACAGCTCATCATTAGTTTTTGATGCAGTGTGCAATGAATTCACACGTATTTTGAGACCCTTATATTATAGATACCTGTAGTACCTTATGACTAAGGGGCACATGCTTTATTTCCACTTGATTTGTAGGCTTCATGAGCTGTCTCTGTGCTCCCCTTGATTCCCACCATTGAAACTCCCATAACTGGTCCCCACTTAAATCCCCCCTAACAGTTTCTTTTGGCTTGTGCCCATGACACAATGAACACTCATGGCTATTTAGTCAGATATCCTGGCTCGCTCAGGACTGTGTTTAACCTCTGTGGTTTGGGTGTCCCTTTCATTAAGGGACTCTGTCACTTCCAAGAGTGTGACAGTATGAAAGATAAGTCATGGTTACCTGCTAGAGGCCAGTCTTTAGACAGGGCAGTGTGGCATTGTGGTAGAGAACTTGGGTTCTCTGGTCCAACTCCCTGGGTTAGAAATTGAGATCTGTCATTTACTATTGGCAGTGTAACCCTGAGCCAAGTATGCCTCAGAACCTTCTGTAAAGTGGGTGTAACAACAGTCCCTCACTCTAGGTTTTTAGGAGGAGCCAATGAGTTAATTATGTAGATTTGCCTGGCATGCAATAATACTGCTCACCAACAGGAGGCCCATGTGTTTAGGCATCCACTAGTCAAGCTGTACCTTACCAAGTGTTAATTGTCTTTGTTCATAAATCTGTGTTTGACAGTTGTACTTAATATTGTCACCATGAAATTGAATTAAATGTTACATAAACTGATGATAAGTGTAAAAAGAAGAATTGTTTCTTTGAACATTAAATTGAATGCTTTGGACTCAATAAGCGTAAGTCAATGAAAAATAGCTGTTGAATTAGATGTGGGGAAAAAACATTATAAAAGACTAGAGAAAAATCATAAACATCTAGAAAGTTTCTGTACTGAGATTGCTTCAAAAATGATTTTAAGTTCTTGCTGTATTTTATAGAAACTGGAAATCAGGGGTAATGTATTTCTATGCGTGTGGTTTGTATAAGAAAAATAGAACACCATAAGTGTATGTACATTAAAAGAACGTGGGCCAACATCAAATTAATGGTGAATAAACGTACATTTGTATGTTTTAGTCAAAATAAAACATGTGAGATATGCTTATGCAACTTTTTAAAAAAATTTAAAGCTTCACAGCTTTAGTGAACTTTTTCAGTAACCACTCTCCCCTGTCTGGAGAGTGGTAGATAAGAAAACATCTCTGAACACTTCTTGAGTTAAGGAGTGAACAGATGTCTGGGCTTAGATGTGGCTGTAGAAAATGCTCTTGGCCCTGGCAATATTCTCTTGGCTCTCACCTCTACACGGCAAGCCCACTTACTACGAATACGTCATACTTTCCATCTGAGAGCATTTGTTTCTGGCTGTAGAAATCACTTTGCTCACACGCAGGGTAAGTCTGGAGTGAGTATGGGAGAGTGAATACCCAAGAAATTAGCCATTTCCATAGCAGATGGGGACTTGGTAAACAAATGACTCGGCTTCTTTACCCTACCACTGAGCTGTCTCTGAGGTATGTTCTTCACGGTCTCCCAGAGGTCACCAGTTACCCATGGTGGTGACTTCCTGAGTAATGCGGCCACCACTGGCTATATTCCCTTCTCTGTCTCAGTTCCTCACTCCCTTAATGATGTTTCCTAGGATCATCTCCCAAGTACATTGCTTGCTCTTCGATTTTTGTCTCGGAGTCTTCAGGGAGAACCCAAGCTAAGATGTAAGCCCAAGCCTTAAGGCCCACAACAGTGCCTTTAGCAGAGAAGATACACAAATGTGATCAAACCAAAGAGTACAAGTTTACTTAGAACAAGTTGGTCACGTGATTTGATTGAGGTTGAAACAAAATATTCAAAAGTTTAAGTCAACAAAATGTTACCATTTTCGTTACTAGACCAGTTACTAGAATAAGTTTTTTGCTTGTTTGTTTTTAAATACCAGTTATTTTCCTATGTACATGTAGCCTTTGAGAAGGTCCAGCCATAAGAATTAAGGTTTGGATGCAGACCAAGAAAGTCAGTAAGCTCTGCTTTATTTCCTGCTCTCCTTGGTGTTCTGTTCAAACAAGAGGGCTGTTCTCTAAGGGATTCTGCATGGGTCTGCTCTGGCCTCAAGTTGGTTGAGAGGCAGGACAGTGAAGAAGTCCCTGAAGTGGCTTCCCAGGCTCTCAATGCTGGGCCATGGGTCTGTGGACCAAAGAACTCTCTCTGAGGCTCAAACCCTGAGTGGTTTTGGTGTTGATAAAAATGTTTGAAAACCTTTCACTAATTCCCTAGCTCACCCACACCCTACCCTGAGCACATGGCTTAAACTGTGTATTCCAGGATGAATGTAAGGCCTCAGGCACCATGCCAGGCCTAATGAGGTCTGTAGATTCATGTGAGCAGCAGCAGCTGCCTGGGAAGGTATCCAATGCTACATCAAACCTCAACAACTGTCCTGGGATAGCTGTGCTGGCTGGGATTGCGCCCTGCAGCCAGCAGAAGCCCATACACACCTGTGGTTAATCCCCCAGAGCAGCAGTTCTGACCGATGAAGAGCAGGCAACATCAGGGTTGGGCATGGAAAGGTGAACAAACATTGTCCATTACCCTGCCAATTGCCAGTCCCCTCATTCTGTTGTTATTATTTTTTTTGGGTAAATTTGGTTTCCTGAAATTAATTATTCAACAGGAGGTGACAGCCGGTGTATAGCAGCACTGTTGGAACAGAGAATAAAGAGGCACATTGGGCACAGCAGCTGCACCTCCCAGACCCTGAAATTTAAGATCTTTATAAATGATCTGTTAAAACTATAGTGACGATAAGCTTATGAATCATGATCTATATTAATCAGGGCTGCTGATATGGAAAGATTAATTGAAACATGCAGTTCTACACAAATGATAAAGTGGTAACAATTTAATATCAGACAAGAAGAGTGAAGAAATTACACTCCAAGCTTCATGCATCATTACTATGGATATTAATATTTTACCCAGCGCAACAGCATCGGGAATCATAATGAAAATCCATAAGTGGTGCACAGACATGATTAAATACAACAGTCTTTAGGAGCTGTTTGGTGGCGGCAGTTGGGCCATATTTCACTCGGCGGCTGGTGATTCCAGTGATAGAGTCTAGACGAGGGTGATTAAAAATTGTTCCTCCTAAAGGCTGTTAACCTTTTACAACTAAAATGAATTTCTTTGATTTTTAAATTATGTCATTCTCTTTGCTCTTTTCAAAACCAAACTGATCCCAAATTTTGACAGGTTGCTGGGTCCTTGGTGTAGTGGCAGTCCCCTACCATAAGGGTGGCAATAGCCAGGTCATGGAGAATAGAGAGTCATCGCCTACCTTGATGAGGGCTGGCTGGAGTGATGAACCATCAGGGATCCTTGGGTGGTTCCCAAAGACCAGAAGTTGATAAGGCTACCTTCCTCTCCCAACCTTAGCAGAGTGGAGATGGAAATGACTTATTCTGAGATCCTGGTCTCACTAAGTTAGTTAATTCACTTATTTAATAGTCACTCCTCTAACCAACAACCACACAAGCATAAGCCTATACCTGGGAAGTACAAAAGTTTTCCCCAAAGAATGCATATTCTAAGCTGAGGTGAAAACCTGAATCACTGTGATGGCTTCCAGAATGGAAGCGGAGTCAGAAGAGTTTCTTTGCCATACTGTTTCTACCATCCTGTGAAACCTTCACTCACTTAAAAGTCAACCTGACCCCTTTTATACTTAGCTGAGAGGTCAACGTACATTTGCAGGGGTGATATTCATTACCACCTGAGGCAATAATAAGAAATGTAGCCTGGGGCGCCTGGGTGGCACAGGGGTTAAGCGGCTCAGGGCGTGATCCCGGTGTTATGGGATCGAGCCCCACATCAGGCTCCTCCGCTATGAGCCTGCTTCTTTCTCCCACTCCCCCTGCTTGTGTTCCCTCTCTCGCTGGCTGTCTCTATCTCTGTCGAATAAATAAATCTTAAAAAAAAAAAAGAAATGTAGCCTGTTCCTCTGAGGATATTACATCTGTTTCTTCTGTGTTCTGATTTCTTAGGTCTCTAGAGTAGTGATCTCAAATTTTAGTGCATGCCAGTTTCAAATGTGTGTGTGGGTGTGGGTGTTAAAAATGCATTTTCTAAGAGAGGATCCCTGTGAAGATTTCCGGAATTCTTTTACTGAATAGCTCTCTCCTTTCTGAAACTCAGCCCTATAGCTTCCAGTCTTTTCAATCTCCCTGAACTCCTGTTTATCTCCTCAACTCAATGAGACCATGCACTCAGCTTGGTATTGCTTTACTTCCTTGTGGTCTGGAAGGTGTTTTCAGGCAAAGAGCTAGGATGATCATAGTCACCTTATTTTCTTTCTTACATGGATCACAGTTCTGTGCTGTTTGTTCCCCTGCATCTGAAAACAGTCATTTCATATATTTTGTCCAGTTTTCTAGTGGCTTAGGGTAGAAGGGTAAATCTGATCACAGTTATTCCCTTATAACTCAAAGTGAAAGTTGCTACCATTGCCTTTTATCTTAAATGGTGTCCAGATTTCCATCCCTGCTAACTTTTCTATCTCATGTTCTACCACTCTGCTCTTCATTCATGAGGCTCCAGCCAAAATGCAATTTTTTCTTTGCATCAAATATACCAAGCACATTTCAAATGTGGGGCCTTTATACTTATTCTTCCTTCTGCCTAGAATACTCTTCTTATTCAGATTGCAGCTCGAATGTCATCTCTGAAGGTCTACCCTGACCACTTGGCTAAATTCAACCTTCAATATCCCCATTTACTATGTCATACTGTTTTATTTTCTTATTGACTTCATCACTGCCTGATATTATCTTATGTATTTGATTACATGTTTACTGGTTGTTATCTCCCACAAGAATCAAAGTTCCATGAGAGAGAAACCATATCTGCCTTACTTACTATGAAATTTTAGAGCCTGGTACAGTGTGATAGATGCTCAAAAAATACTGAGTGTTGAGTGAATGAATAAACGTAGGTAGGTATATGAAAAAGAAAACAAATTCAGGATGAATATTATGATGGGGTTTGATGGGGAACCAATTACAAGGACAGAGAAATTTTGCTCTGGTAGGAGATAAATTAACCTTACAAGTTTTGAACTCTGGTTTAGTCAGATATTTGGGACACCCATAGTCCATCCAATGAGATGGTTAGGAGCATGAATTTTGAAGTTTGGAAGTCTTGGTTATTTGGTTATTGGCTTTACTGTTTAGAAAGTGTGTGTGACCTCTACTTTTTTCCGTAAAAAATAATCCATCAGGGTTGTTGTGAGATAATGTCTGTAAAACATGTGGTATGGTGCCAGGCTTAAAATTAGAATTACACAGACTTTAAAGTAACTGTTTAGTAGGCTCAAGGAAACAAAAAACAAGATTGGGATTTTTTTTTTCTTCACAAAGAACTAAAACCCATACCACATGAAATTTATAGAACTGAAAGAACTAAAAACTCATTGGATAGTTTTAATATCAGACTATACATATTTGAGAATCAGTGGACTGGAAGGTCAGAAGAAATCAATACCAGTGAAATCTAGAGGGACAAAAATGTAGGAAATACAGAAGATTATAAGAGAGATAGACAGTATAGGGAGAGATTCTGACATATGTATAATTGGAGTCATAGAAAGACAGGTCAGGAAAAAGTAATGGAGGAAAGCTTGTCAAAAACTGGTGAATGACACTGAGTCACAGATTTAAGATGCCCTGCAAACCCTGAACCAGAAAAAGAGAAATCTGTATATAGACATATAGTAAAAGCACTAAGAACTAAAAACAAAAATACACAAGCTATCAGATGGAAAAAAATACTGTTTTCAAAGAAACCAAAATTAGACTGACAGCTTGTCACTTAATAGAAACAATGGAATTCAGAAGACCTTGAAATGTTATCAAGGAATGAAAGAAAAGAAGTGCTAACCTATAATTCTATATCTAGCAAAAATATCTTTCAAGAGTGAAAAGAAAGACATTTTCACACAAATAAAAATGGAGACTGTGTCACCAGGAAATGCAGGAGTTGAAGGTGCTCTTCAAAAAGAAAGAAAATGATCCTGGATGGAAGCACAGAGATTAAATGAATGAAGTGCCTTGAAAATGATGTAGGTGAATACAAATGAACACTGACTGAAAAAAAGAATCATAGTGTGTTATTAGGTTTAAAGATATATAGAACATTATAATGCATGACAATGGGGGTGCCTGGGTGGCTCAGTTAAATGTCCAACTCTTGATCTCAGCGTCATAAGTTCAAGCCCCACATTGCGCTCCACACCGGGCATGGAGCCTACTTAAAAAATATGCATGACAACAATGGTATAAAATTCAGGGAGGGCATGTAAATGTAGCTAAAGATAGTTCTAATGACCTTGTTTGTGCTGACTAGGTAAAGAGTATAATACCAGTTAATAGTAGATACGTATAACTTAAGGATGCATGTGGTAATTTTTAGTGTCATCATTACGACAATATAGCAACTCATGATTTCCAAGATAATAGTGGGAAAAGGGATCATAAAAAAGAATCTATTTTTTAAAGGCAGAAAAGGAGAAATAGAACAGAAAAAGGAAATAGAACAGGTATGGTAAATCCAATCCAAACATATCAGTAATTATATTAAAATCAAATGGACTAAATCTTGCATGAAAAGATTTTCAGCTCATTTATAAATGTTTTACATTTATAAAAGTTACATGTAAAACATAAGGATAAAAAATGAAGATAAACATTAATTGAAAGACAGCTGATATAGTTGTATTAATACCAGACAAAACAGACTTTAAGAAATTACTACTGGAGATAAAGAAGATTGCTTTATAATAATAAAAAAGTGTTTAACTCCTAATCAATATATCACAATTCTAAATTTATAGACACTTCATGTGTGGAATCAAAATATGCAAAAATTTACAGAGCTATAAGAATTGGATAAGTCCCTGATCACAATGGGTAGTTATGACTGATTTTAAAAAACCAAAAATTCAATGAAGTTATAGGAAATATGAATATGTATGGGCATTCTACCTACCATCTATGTATGGAATAGATTTTTTTTTAAATTGCCCAGGGAACATTTATAAAAATTGACTACATGCTGGGCCAGAAAGCAAGCCTCAACAAATTTCAAAGGATTGAAATCATATAGAATTTGTTTTCTGTTGACAGTGGAATTAAAATTAATAACACAAATGTAACTAGAAAATCCATGATTGTCCTATGAATGTCTACTTTCATTACTTGTGAATTAAGTATATTTCTAAATAATGTACAAGTCAATTGATTTTCACCAAGAGTGCTGAGACAATAAGGGAAGAGTCTTTCAACAACGGTTACTTGGACAACTGGATAACCAAATGCAAAAGAATAAGTTGGACCACTGCCTCACACCACATATAAAAATTAACCAGAAATAGATCAAAGTCTTAAATGTAAGAGCTAAAACTATGAAACTCTTAAGAGAAACAATAAGTGTAAATATCTGTGACCTTGGATTAGGCAATGCTTTCTTAGACATGACACCAAAAGCATAAGCAACCAAATAAAAATAGATTGTACTTCATGAAAACAAAAACTTGTTTCAAAAGACACTATCAAGCAAATGAAAAAATAACCCACAAAATAGGAAAAAAAAATACTTGCATATATCCATCTGTTAAGACTCTGGTATCTGGAATCTATAAAGAAGTATTACAGTTTGACAGTTAAAAAGCAAATAACCAGATAAAAAATAGGCAAAGTGAGTAGACAATTCTCCAAACAAGATATACAAGTTAAACACATGAAAAATGCTCAGCATAATTAGCCATCATGGAATGGCTAATTCTACTTCACACCCACTAGGATGGCTATAATAAAGAAGATAAGTGTTAAAGAAATTGGAACCTTCATACACTGCTGGTGAGAATGTGAAATAGTGCAGTTGCTTCGGAAAACAGTCTGGCAATTCCTCAGTCAAATACAGAAGTACCATGTGATCTGGCAATTCTACTCCCAAGTATATATCCAAAAGAAATAAAAAGCATATGCCTACACAAAACTTGTGAATGTTTATTGCAGAATTAATAATATCCAAAAAAGTAGAAACAACCCAAGTGTTCATAACTCATGTATGGATGAAGTATTATTCAGCAATAAAAAGAAATGATGTACTAGTGAATGTTGAAAACATGCTAAGTGAAAGAAGCCAGTCACAAAGGACCACATTTGTGTGATTCCATTTATATGTAATCTTAGAATAGGCAACTCTATAGATACAGAAAGTAGATTAGTAGTTTCCTAGGGCTAGGTGGGATTGGAAGATTGTATGGTAATGACTAAGGTGAGTGGGCACGGGATGTGTTGTGGATAAAAATATACAAAAATTGATTTTGAAATGAATGTACAACTCTATGAATATACTAAAGGCGACTGAATTGTATACTTTGGGTGAGTTGTATAGTACTGAATTATCTATTTTATATGTATCTACTTAATATATAATAAATATATCTATATTTATATAGTGGTTTTTAATTTCTGAGGAATTGGACTATTTGATCTAAGTTGTCAAATTTATGGGTGTAAGTTGTTTATAGTATTCCCTTATTATCCTTTGATGCTTGCAGAGTCTGTAGTGATATCCCCTATTTCATTGGTGATGTTAATAATTTAGGTCATCTCTATTTTTTCCCTTTGGCAGTCTGGCTAAGATTTATGAATTAATCTTTTCAAAGAGCTAACCTTTTATTTCATTGATTTTTCTATTGCTTTTCTGTTTTCAGGCTCATTGATTTCTGCTTATATATTATTTCTTTCCTTCTCATTTTGGCTTAATTTACCCCCTTTTTTTAAAGTTTCTTTAGGTGGGTACTTAGATTATTGATTTGAGAATTGTCTTATTTTCTAATGTATGCACTTAGTGCTATAAATTTTCCTCTCAGTTTTGCTCTGTGTATCACAACTATTGATATGTCTTATTTCATTTTCATTCAGTTCAGTATAGTTTTATATTTCTCTTAATATGTCTTCTTTGATCCATGGATTATTTAGGAGTATGTTATTTAGTTTCCAAGTATTTGGAGATTTTACTATTACCTTTGATTTTTACTTCAAATTCCATGTGTCAGAGAACGCCCTCTGTATGGTTCCAATTTTAAATCTGTTGAGATTTGTATCATGGCCCAGGATATGGTATATTTTGGTTTATGTTCTATAGGAACTTGAAAAGAATGTGTATTCTGCTCTTGTTGGGTGGAGTGTTCCATAAATGTCAATTAGGTCCTGTAGGTTGATGATGTTATTGAGTTCTTTTTCGTTCTTGCTCATTTTCTATGTAGATGCTCTGTCAGTTGCTGAGAGAGGGTTTTTGAAATCCCCAGATATATTTATGGATTTATCTACTTCTCCTTTCATTTATGTCAATTTTTGCTTCATTATTTTGGCTCCGTTTGGTGCATACAGATTTAGGATTGCTGTTTTCTTGGTGAATGATTTTTTAAAATAATTACATTATGTCTCTATCTCTGGCAATTTTATTTGCCCTGGAATTTATTTTATCTGATATTAAATTATCTGATCTTGTTTTCCTTGGATTATTGTTTTCATGATATATCTTTATAACCTTTTACTTCTAGCCTGCCTATATTATGATATTTGAAGTTAGTTTCCTACAGACTGTGTATTGCTGGATCACGTTTTCAAACCCACTCTGACAATCTCTTTTAGTTGATGTGTTTAAACCAATTGCATTTAATGTAATTATTAAGTTAGGGTTTAAGTCTGCTGTTTTACTTTTGTGTTTGTTCTATTTTTGTTTTTCTCTTTTCCCTGCATTCTGTGGGTTAATTCAACATTTAAAAAAATAATTCCACTTTGATTTATTGATAGTATTCTTGAATATATCTGTGTATAGCTTTATTTACTGTTTTTTCTTCTTCTGGATATTAGATTATATATCTATCTCTATCTCCTATCTACTGGTGGTGTCATTTCACCAGTTCAAGTGAAATATAATAATGTGACCCTACTTCACATCCCATTATCCTTCCCTGTTATTAAATAATCATCTAAAATATTTCCTCTATGTACATTTAGAACTACATCAGTCAAAACTTTTGCTTCAACCCTCAAACATGATTTAGAAAGTTCAAGAGCAGAAGGAAACCTTATTGCATTTATCCATATTTTTGTGTATTGTGTTCTTCTTTTCCTTCTGATCTTCCAAGATTGCTTCTTTTATTATTTCCTTTCTGTTTAGAGAACTTTGTTTAACCACTCCTTTAGGATAGTCTTTTAGTTTTTCTTCCTTTGAGTATGTCTTGATTTTTCTTCATTCTTGAAGGTGTTTTCACTGGGTAGGATTCTGGGTTGGCAGTTATTTTCTTTCAACACTTGAAAAGTATTATGCTACTTACTTTTGACTTTCATAATTTCTGATGAGAAATAGCAGTTCTTAGTGTTACCTCACTTTAGGTAATGTATCTTTCTGGCTGCTTTCAAGCCTTTGTTTCAGAAATTTAATTGTAATATGTCTTGGTGTGGACATTTTGGGATTTATTGTGTTTGGAGTTCATTCACCTTCTTGAATCTGTAGGTTTATATCCCTTGCCAAATTGAGAAGTTTTCAGTCATTATTTCTTCAAAAAAAATTTTTTTAAACTTGAACCTCTTTCCCCTCTCCTTCTAGAAGTCTGATGACACAAATGTGCAAACTTGTTATAGTCCCACAGGTCCCTGAGGCTATGTTCTAACAGAGATTTAAGAGAACCCTACATCCATAAATCCAAACCAAGCCACTGTGCAAAATGATCAGTTTTAAGCAGGTAGAGTTTGTTCCAGGAATGTAACCCTGGGTTTTCCATATGAAATTTTAATAAACATCATTTTATCAAGAAATTGAAGAAAAGTCATATGATCATTCCAGAAGACATCAGATTTTTGATAAAAATTCACATATTTCTTATTAAAGAAAAATGAAAATTAAAAAATCAGCAATACTCACTGAAATTGCAATAGTAGTAAATAGAATTTTAAAAATTTGATACAGTATAGCTAATAGAAATCTATTGCAAAAATACTCAAAGGTAAGAACAAGAGAAGAAAGGATTATTACTGCTACCTTTCAACATGATTGTGGTGGTACTAGATAATGCAATAAGACAAGAAAAATGGGCACAAATAACTGTCATTATTTGGAAATAGAATGTGTACCAAAAAAACACAAAAATCCAAGAAAACAACATAAAAATTATTAGAACTATTCAAATAGTTTAGTAAGGCATCCAAATACAAAATCAACATCTAAAACCCAGCAACTTTGGGGTGCCTGACTAGTTTGGTCAGTGACTCTTGATCTCAGGGTCATAAGTTCAGGCCCCATGTTGGGCATGGAGCCTACTTAAATTAAAACAAACAAACAAATAGCAACTTTATTATAGATTAACAATAACCACACAGAAAATGCAGTGCAAAAATTGACACTCAAAATAGAAGCAAAATATTTAACAAAGACCTAATGAGAAATGCATAATATCCATACAAAAGAGGATATAACTTCCCTGAAAAACTTAAAGAAAACACTAAATAGAGATATACCCTGATTTGAAAGGAAAGACTTAAAATTGTAAGGATGGCAATTCTCCAGAAATTTAATTTGTAAATGCAAATAAATGTCAATCAAAATCCCAAATGATATTTTATGAAACTGGAAAGGATAATTCTAAAGTTTACCCAGCAGAGAAAATGTACATGAAGAAACAAAATAATATTAATGAGAACAGTGAAGGAGCTTTTGCCTACCAGATATTAACACACTTTATAATGTCATAAGAAATTTAGACACTTTGGTGTTGATACTAAAATAGACAAATTAATAAAAGAATACAACAGGGGTGCCTGGGTGGCTCAGTCGTTAAGTGTCTGCCTTTGGCCCAGGGTGTGATCCCAGGGTCCTGGGATCAAGCCCCACATCAGGCTCCCTGCTCTGCTGGGAGCCTGCATCTTCCTCGCCCACTCCCCCTGCTTGTGTTCCCTCTCTTGGTGGTTTTCTCTCTGTCAAATAAATAAATAAAATCTTAAAAATAAATACAGGCCTACCTCAAGAAACAAGAAGCTCAGGAGGGCCTGGGTGGTTTAGTCAGTTAATCATCTGCCTTTTACTCAGGTCCTAATCCCAGGGTCCTAGTATTGAGCCCTACATTGGTCTCCCTGCTTAGCAGGGATCCTGCTTCTCCCTCTCCCTATGTCCCTCGCCCCTGCTTATGCTGTCTGTCTCTCTTTCAAATAAATAAATAAAATCTTAAAAAAACCAAGAAGCTCAAAAAGGTGAACTTACACCTAAAGGAACTAGAAAAAAGAACAAAGTTCAAGGTGAGTAGAAGAAAGGAAATAGTAAAGATCAGAGCAGAGATAAGTGATAAAAAGACCAAAAAGCAATAGAAAAAAAATGAAACCAAGGAGTGGTTTTTTTGAAAGGATAAACAAAATTAACAAACCCATACCCAGACTCATCAAGAAAAAAGAGAGAAGGGACCCAAATAAATAAAATCAGAAATGGGAGAGGAGAAGTAACTGACACCACAGAAACATAAAGGGTTATAAGAGAATACTACAAAAAATTATATGCCAACAAACTGGACAACCTAGAAGAAGTAAGTTCCTACAAGCATACAGTCTTCCAAACTGAACCAGCTGAAACAGAAAATATGAACAGACTGATAAATAATGAAATTGGTAATCAAAAAACTACCAAAAAATAAAAGCCCAGGACTAGATAGAATCACGGGTGAATTCTACCAGACATTTAAAGAGTTAATTCCTCAAAATATTCCAAAAAATAGAAGAGGAAAAGGAAAGCTTCAAATATATTCTTTGATGTCAGCATTTACCTGATACCAAAACAAGACAAAGACACCATAAGAAAAGTACGGGCCAATATTCCTAATGAACATAGATGCAAAAATCCTCAACCCAATAATAGCAAACTGCATATAACAATACATTAAAAAGAACATTCACCGCAATCAGGTGGGTTTTATTCTGTGGATGCAAGGATGGTTCAATATTCTCAAATCAATTGATGTCATTTATCACATTAACAAAATAAAGGATAAAAATCATATGATCATCTTAATAGATGGAGAAAATGCATTTTACAAGTTTCAACACCCATTCATGATAAAAACTCTCAACAAAGTGGGGTTAGAGGGAACATATCTCAACATAATAAAGGCAATATATGAAAACCCCACAGCTAACATCATATTCAATAGGAAAAAATGGAGAGCTTTCCCTCTAAGGTCTAGACAAGGATGTCCACTCTCACCACTTTTATTCAGCATGATATTGAAAGTCCTAGCTTCAACAATCATACAGGAAAAAGAAATAAGAGGCATCTATATTGGTAAAGAAGAAATTAAACTGTCACTATTCGCAGATGACATGATACGTTACATAGAAAATTCTAAAGACTACCAAAAAACTATTAGAAGTCGTAAGTGAATTTAATAATGTGGCAGGATGCAAAATTAATACCTAGAAATTAATACCCAGAAATTGGTAGTGTTTCTGTACACTAATAACTAAGTAGCAGAAAGAGAAATTTTTAAAAACACCATTTATAATTGCACAAAAATAATAAAATACTTAGGAATAAACTTAACCAAGGAGATGAAAGAAATTGAAGATGATACAAACAAATGGAAAGATATTCCAAGCTCCTGAATTGGGAGAATTAATATCGTCAAAATGTTCATATTACCCAAAGCAATCTACCTATTCAATGCAATCCCTATCAAAATACCAACAGCATTTTCCCAAAACTAGAACAAAAAATCCTAAAATTTGTATGGAACCAGAGAAGACTCTGAATAGCCAAAGCAGTCCTGAGAAAGAAGAAAAGCAGCTTACACAATCTCTGATTTTAAACAGTAGTACTGACACAAAAATAGACACACAGAACAATGGAACAGAATAGAGAACCCATAAATAAGCCCATAAATAAGCCCACATTGTGAGATCTGAAACCATAAAAATTCTAGAAGAGAACACAGGCTGTAATTTCTCTGACATTGGCTGTAGCAATATTTTTCTAGATATGTCTCCTAAGGCAAGGGAGACAAAAGCAAAGTTAAGCTATTGGGATTACATCAAAATAAAAACTTTTGCTCAGTGAAGGAAACCAACAAAGCAAAAGACAATGTACTGAATGGGAGAAGATATTTGCAAACGATATATATCCAATAAGGAGTTAATATCCAAAATATATAAAGAACTTATACAACTCCACACCATACCAAACAACTAAAAACCAACACCCAAACAATCTGATTAAAAACTGGACAGAGGACCTGAATAGACATTTTTTTCAAAAAAAGACTTACAGACAGCCAATAGACACAAGAAAAGATGCTCAGCATCAGTAATTATCAGAGAAATTCAAATCAAAACCACAATGAGATACCACAGTTAGAATGGCTAAAATAAAAATGACAAGAAATAATAAGTGTTGGCAACAATGTTGAGGAAAAGGAACCCTTATGTACTGTTGATAGAAATGTAACTTGGTACAGCCATTGAGAAAAACAGTATGGAGCTTCCTCAAAAAATTAAAAATAGAGTTACCATATAATCTAATAATTCCACCATTGAGTATCTACCTAAAGAAAACAAAAAACATTAATTAGAAAAGATACATGCACCCCAGTATGTATTGTGGTTTTATTTATAATTGCCAAGATGTGGAATCAAACTAAGTGTTCATCAGTAGATGAAAGTGTAAGGAAATTGTGGTGTACACACATATACATGCATAATCGAATATTACACAGCCTGAAAAAAAATGAGATTGTGCCACTTGAGACAATATGGATGGACCTAGAGGTTATTTGCTAACTTAAATAAGTCAAACTGAGAAAGACAAATACCATTTTATTCCACTTAAAAGTGGAATCTAAAAAAAATAAAAGGCAGAATCAGACATATAAGTACAGTAAATAAACTGATGATTGCCAGAGGGGTGGGTGGGGAGTGGGGCAAAATGGGTAAAGGGGAGAAGGGTGATAAATACAGGCTTCTAATTATAGAATGAATAAGTCATGGGAATAAAAGGCACAGCAAAAGGAATACGGTCAATGATATGGTAATAGTGATGTAAGGGGACAGATGGTAACTACACTTGTGATGAATATAACAATATATAAATTTGTCAAATCACTAAGTTTTACACTGAAACTGATGTAATACTGTGTGTCAACTATACTCAAAAAAAAAAAAGTAAAGCTGAATGTTTTTATTGTCCACCCAAAAGGCATTGTGCCCATCTTCTTTGCTGGCTATGGCAGATACTGATAATTATCCTATATCCATTCTTCCCATTCCCCTTTTGTATGGGTCTCAGCATTAGTCTCAGCAATCATGTGCTCAGTTAAAAGACTAATTTTCAACCTCCCTTGAAGTGAGAGGTAAACCATTTTATGTTGGTATTATTAGGTGGAGCTTTTAGAAAAATCTCTGAAAAGAGACTGACTCAGTTGGAAGTGGTATCATTTTTCCCTTCTCCCTTTTCTTCTGGAGTATAACACGGACATGAGGACTAGAACTAGGCAGCCATTCTGGACCATGGGGCAAGTTTGGGGATAGAAGTCAGCACTAGGATAGCAGAGTAAGAACCCAGAAAGAGCTTGAATCTCTAATGAACAGAGTCACTACACAAGTGCTGGAGTGCCTGCCTCTGGCTATCCTTTATATGAGAGAGAACTAAACTTCTTTTATTAAAAACATGCTTTATTTAATGCACCTAATCCTAATAGTGACACAGTAGCTGATTCCTGATGTTACTGTATGTGAATTCTTGCTCCACATGTTTCAGAGATAAATACTAATTTATCTCTGTCAGTAATTTAATCCCATCCCCCTCATTAGAAATTGATCTGGACATGCACATGTGACCAGGTTCTGGCTAATTAGATATGAGGGGAAGAATTCTGAGAAAGCCTTCATCACTCATTGATAAGGAAGAAACCTTGTCAAATGGATGTTGTATCTGGATGTGAGGGCTGTGTGACAGCTGACTCATGCCTTTAAGGGAAGCTTACCTATAGACCAATGCAACATGCTGAGGATGGGGAAGGGGAAAAAGAATGCAAACGTTTGCTGATATTGTTGAGCCACTGAATTTGCCAACCCTGGCACTGCCCTACCTGTGGACTTCTTGTTATTTGAACTTATACATCTTGGTTATTTTGAAGCTATTTTTTTAGTTTGGTTTTCTGTTTCTCACAACCAAAAATATTCTAAGTGATATAGAACTCACATATAACAGATGTGACTACATTGAAATATGCCCCTAAATATGACATAGCAATCATAAAAGTCATAATAGTTGCCATTAATTGAGCACTTCCAATGTGCCAGATGGTATGTTATGTACTTTCCATATATTATCTCACTTAATGCTCACAATAATTCAATGATCTGGGTACTACTGTTATCCCTACTTTAAGATGATAAACTAAGTCTTAAAAAGCCAAAGTGATTTTCCCAAGAATATATAGCTAGTAAGGTACAGAAGTAAGATTTGAACTAGTTTTTAACTTCTCAGCCTCTACAGTAGGCTGTCTGATTACAGAGCAAACAACCACTATTCTGTGACTTTCCCACCATGAAGATATCATAAGCAATAACAAAAACAAGTGACAGACTGGGAGCAAGTATTTGCAGCCTATGTAACAAATGCAAGATTAATGTCAATAACATACAAAGAACAACTACCAGTCATAGGAAAAAGCAAATTATCTGATAGAAAAATGGGTAAAGTATTGCACAGAACAATAAATACAAATTCCCAGACATGAAAAAAACCTCAACATTATTAGTAAATCAGTAAATGCAAATTAAGTAAATATAATTTAAATAGGGGATATAGTAATAGATGGTGGAGTAGGAAGATGCTAAACTCACTTCCTCCCAGATAAAACTAGATGACACTCATGTCAGTGCAAACAACCTAGAAAATGACCCAAAGACTGGCTGAACGAAGTCCACAACTAAATGTAGAGAAAAGGCCACATCAAAGAGTATAGGTAGGGTGGGACTCAGAACTTAAACCTTGAAAGTCTGACTACCAGAGGGAGGGAGCCACAGACACAGAGAGGGGCAAGAAACAGACTAGCACACCAAGGGATGAGAAAAATGGAGGGGCCAAATTTTGTGAGTGCTTCCGACTAGTAGGACTTAAATCCTGGAACTTGAAGTATCAAGAGGCTCAGCTCTGAGAGAGTCTGGAGGGCAATAGGAAACTGAGACCCTGCCTTTAAAGAAACAGCACAGCAAACAGCCCATGGAGATACAGCTTGGAAGCAGCAGTTTGAAAGTTGCCTGGGGTTTATGGGAGGGAATATTAGTTACTAATCTCAGAGTTCACTGAGGGACTTCTCCAGGAACAAAGGAGCTGCAGGTGCCATTCTCCCCTGCCATTATATTTACACAGCCGCCTGTGAGAACCAGCACAGTGCTGGCACTCACTACCTAACTTGCTTACACTGTGCCCCACCCCTTCCAGCCAGACCTGCCTCAGTCCCAGTGCTATAGATTCCCTCCCCCAGAAGACCTGTGCAAACCTTGCAATACTGCATCTCCCAGACTCCTGCAGAGGAGACACATACTTTGTTAAAACTGTACCTCCTGACCACACGTGCTTTGCAGAACAGCCTTGGTCAGCCCAGTCTCCACAGCGGCTATGCATCCCCTGTCAAGGAGCACTGGTGACCACAGCTTGTGGCACTGCACCTCTGCCCACTGTGTGCACTTTGTGGAGTGCCCTGGCTGGCCAGGTCTCTGTGGTGGCTGTGTGTCCCTTGTGGAGGAGGACCAGCATCACCTAGTTAAAAGTGCATGTCCCACCAACTACTTCCAAAAGCAAGAGACATAGCTGACTTTCCTAACACACAGAAACAGACACAGAGTTAGGCAAAATGAGGAGACAAAGGAATGTGTCACAAGTGAAATAACAGGACAAAACCACAGCAAGAGAACTAAGCAAAATGGATATAATTAATATGACTCAAAGGGAATTAAAATAATGGTCATAAAGATACTGACTGGACTTGAGAAAAGAGTGGAGGACATCAGTGAGACCCTTAACAAAGAGATAAAAAAGAACTAATTAGAGATGTAGTACAAAATAAATGAAATTAAATACACTATAAGAATAAATAGCTTGCTAGAGGAAGTAGAGGAATGAACTAGTGACCTGGAGGACAGAGTAATGGAAAATAATCAAGCTAAGCAGGTGTGGGAAAAAAATTATGCAAAATGAGAATAGACTTCGGGAACTCAGTGCTCCTAGAAGGAAAAGAGAGAGAAAGGGGGAAAGAAAATTTATTTGAAGAAATAATTGCTGAAAACTCCCCTAATCTGGGGAAGGAAACAGATAACCAGATTGAGGAGGCACACAGAGCCCCCCCCCCAACAAATCAACATAAAGAGCTTCACACCAAGACACATGGTAATCAAAATGGCAAAAAGAGATAACAAATTTTTTAAAACAGCAAGAGAAAAGAAAACAGTTACATATAAGGGTAACCCCAAAAGGCTATGAGAGAATATTTCAGCAGAAACTTTGCAAGCCAGAAGAGAGTGGCATGATATATTCAAAATGATGGAAGGGAAAAATCTGCAGCCAAGAATACTCTATCCAGCAAGGCTATCATTCAATAGAGAGATAAAGAATTTTTCAGACAAACAAAAACAAT
This sequence comes from Ailuropoda melanoleuca, assembly GCF_002007445.2. Classification (NCBI taxonomy): domain Eukaryota; kingdom Metazoa; phylum Chordata; class Mammalia; order Carnivora; family Ursidae; genus Ailuropoda; species Ailuropoda melanoleuca. Next base: position 11,156,596 of record NC_048223.1, on the reverse strand, counting down.
GGAAGTTCATGACTACTAAACCGGGCCTACAAGATATGTTAAAGGGGACTCTTTCAGTAGAAAGGAAAGACTGTAAGTGAGAATATGAAAAGTAGGAACCACAAAAAAAGTAAAAAGTATTTCTGTAAAAAATCAAAGGATTCACAAAAGAATGTAAAATATGACACCATATGCCTAAAACATGGGGGGAAATGGAATAAAGAATGGGCTCTAACTTAAGTGACCAAATTAATATAGATTGTCATATGCAGAAGGTGTTATCTACAAACCTAATGGTAACCNCAGTAAAAAGTATTTCTGTAAAAAATCAAAGGATTCACAAAAGAATGTAAAATATGACACCATACGCCTAAAACATGGGGGGAAATGGAATAAAGAATGGGTTCTAACTTAAGTGACCAAATTAATATAGATTGTCATATGCAGAAGGTGTTATCTACAAACCTAATGGTAACCACAAATCAAAAACCAGTAGTAGATATGCAAAGAATAAAGAGTAAGGAATCCAAGTGTATAGTAAAGAAAATCATCAAACCATGGAAGAGCAAGAAAAGAACCACAGAAAAACTACATAAACAACCACAAACCAAGTAACAAAATAGCAATAAATACATACCTATCAATAATTACTTTGAATGTATATGAACCAAAAATTCCAATCAAAAGACATAAGGTGACAGAGTGGATTAAAAAAACAAGATCATCTATATGCTGCCTACAAAGGACTCATTTCAGACTTAAAGGCACCTGAAGATTGAAAGTAGGGAATGGAGAAACAACTATCATGCAAATGAATGTCAAAAGAAAGTCATAGTAACAATACCTACATCAGACAAAACAGACCTTAAAACAAAGACTGTGATGAGAGACAAAGAAGAATGCTATATAATAATAAAGGGAACAATCCAACAAGAAGATATAACAATTTGTAAATATTAATGCACCCAACATAGGAGAACCCAAATACATTAAAAAGTTAATGACAAAGGAACTAATTGATAGTAATACAATAATAGTAGGTGACTTTATTATTCCACTTACATCAATGGACAGATAGATCATCCACACAGAAATCAACAAGGAAACAGNAGATCATCCAGACAGAAATCAACAAGGAAACAGTGGCTTTGAATGACACACTAGACCAGATGGATCTAACAGAGCAATCAGAAAACAAAAAGAAATAAAAGGCACGCAAATTGGTAAGGAAGAAGTAAAACTTTCACTCTTGGCTAAATGACATGATACTATACACAGAAAACCCTAAAGACGCCACCAAAAAACTGCTAGAACTGGTAAATGAATTTGANAAAACCTTCCATACTCATGGATTGGAAGAACAAATATTATTAAAATGTCTAGATTGCCCAAAGCAATCACAGATTTAATGCAATCCCTTTCAAAATGCCAATAGCATTTTTCACAGAGCTAGCACAAACCATCCTAAAATTTATATGGAACCACAAAAAAATCCAAATAGCCAAAGCAATCTTGAAAAAGAAAAGCAAAGGTGGAGGTAGCACAATTGCAGACTTCCAGTTATATTACAAAGCTCTAGCAATCAAAACAGTATGGCAGAGGCACAGAACTAGACACATAGATCAATGGAACACAATAGAAAACCCAGAAGGAAAGCCATGATTACATGGTCAATCTTTGACAGAGGAGGTAAGATTATGCAATGGGAAACAGTCTCTTCAACAAATGGTTTTGGGAAAACTGGACAAAAACATGCAAAATTATGAAACTGGACTACTTTCTTGCACCATACACAAAAATAAATTCAAAATAGATTAAAGACTTATAACCAGAAGCACATAGGCAGTAATGTCTCTGACATCAGTTGTAGCAACATTTTTCTGGATATGCCTCCAGAGGCACGGGAAATAAAAGCAACAAGAAACCATTGGGACTACATCAAAATAAAAAAACTTCTGTACAGTGAAGGAAATAACAAAATAAAAGTCAACCTACTGAATGCAAGAAGATATTTACAAATAACATATCTGAGGAGGGATTAGTATCCAAAATCTATGAAGAACTTATATAATTCAACATTCAAAAAACAAATAATCTAATTAAAAATGGGCAGAAGACATGAATAGACATTTCTCCAAAGAAATCCAGATGGCCAACAGACACATGAAAAGATGTCCATCAGTCATCATCAGGAAAATGCAAATCAGGAGTACAGTGAGATATCACCTGACACCTGTCAGAATGGCTAAAATAAAAAACACAAGAAACAACAAGTGTTGGTGGTGAGGATGTGTAGAAACGGATCCCTTTTGTACTGTTGGTGGGAATGCAAACTGGTTCAGCCGCTGTGGAAAACAGTGTGGGGGTCTCTTCAAAAAAGTTAAAAATAGAACTACCTTATGATCCAGTGATCACACTACTGGGTATTTATCCCAAAAATACAAAAACACTGATTCAAAGGGATACATGCACCCCTATGTTTATAACAGCATTATTTACAGTAGCCAAATTATGGAAATAGCCTCTGTCCATCGATAGATGAATGGATAAAGAAGAGGTGATACACACACCACACACATACACATACACAGTGGACTATTATTCAGCCATAATAAAGAATGAAATCTTGCCATTTGCAATGACATGGATGGAGCTAGAGAGTATAATGATAAGCAAACCAGTTAGAGAAAGACAAATACCATATGATTTCACTCACATGTGGAATTTAAGAAACAGAACAAACAAGCAAAGGAAAAAAGAGAAATGAAGAAACAGACTGTTAACTACAGAGAACAAACTGATGGTTACTAGAGGGGCGGTGGGTAGGGGGATGGGTGAAATAGGTGATGGGGATTACAGAGTGCGCTTGTGATGAGCACTGGGTGTTGTATGGAAGTGCTGACTCACTATATTGTACACTTGGAACTGATACAACACTGTATGTTAACTATACTAGAATTAAAAAATTCAATCAACAGCAAACCTTTACTTCAAAGAAGTGATGACTCATCCATAGTGTAGTCAGAGTTCTCCAGAGAGAAAGCAAATATAAATCTCTCTACATATAAATTTACACATAGATATATTATAAGGAAATGGCTCATGTGGTTAAAGAGGCTGACAAGTCTCCAGATCTGTAGTCAGCAAGCTGGAGAACTAGTAAAGCTGACGGTGTAGCTCCAGTCTGGAAGCTGACAGGCTTGAGACTCAGAAAAGGCAGGAGAAAAAACAATGTCCCACCTTGAAGGCAATCAGGCAGAATGAATAATCTCTTACTCTGCCATTTTGTTCTATTCAGGCCTCCAACTGACTGGATAGCACCCATCTACACTGGGGAGGGCAATCTGCTTTACTCAGGCTACTGATTCAGGTGTTAATCTTATCCAGAAATACCCTCACAGACATACTCAGACTAATATTTGATCAAAGATCTGGACACTTCATGGCCCAGTCAATCTGACATATAAAATTAACTATGACACACAGTATGAAATATTATATGGTCTTTAAAAAGAATGAAGTATATTTAGTATATTTTGACTTGGAAGGATCTGCAAGCTGTATTGTTAAATGAAAAAAACTCAATAATACAGTATTATTCCTGTATGGGTATGCATATATTTTACATGTTTGATATATGTACATATTTAAATACAAGAAAAATGTCTAGAAGCTTACTGCTTCAGATTTTTTTTTTCATGCAACAGATACACTTTTCTCTAACCCAGTGATTTTGAATTCTGGTAGTGGGATCCAGCGCTCAAATAATATTGGTGGGGCTTTCCCCTGTTCCATCTCTCAGATTTTTCTTCTCTGTGTGTGATTCCTCCAGGTCTGGGGAAGATAGTCACCGACAGTTCAGGTTTATACATGAGAAAATCCTTCTTGGTACTTCAAAGCCACACACTGATGTAGCCCTAAATGCATTCTGCTATCTTATCCACTAATATTAATTTATTTCCAATTAAGAATGAACCAAAGCTCCCTAAGCAGCTCTCTGATAAGTAACTTACAAGTCAAGTGAACATGATGATGGAGGAGGCAGAGCATCACTGATAGGGCAGCACAGCAGCATATAAGAGGCCAGGCAACAACGTTCACAGGGTAGGCTCAAGGACGGGTCATAGCCAAGGAGGTCCCTCAGCAACCCAGCTGGCGTGGAGGAAGGACTTCTGTATGGCTTCCTGCTCCAGGGTATTCATAAACTGTGGGCTTAGAGTGAGGGTGGACCTAGCCTAAAAGTTCACTGCAAACCCTTGATGCTAAATAAAAAATGGAAAAGAATGCACAGCAAGGCACAATATCTTGTGCTGCTCCAGACACACCACCAAAACTGTTTTCCTGACCAAATAACTTCTGAGTTGTACTAAATTCTCCGTTATATTAGGAATGTACATGCTGAGTGCTCATTTTTCATTTTCATTTTTCTTTGGCAACTACCTACATTCAAAAGATTAGGCATGAAACTGTTCTCTGATAAGAGAGTTGAGGTTACCAAAGAAACTCCTCTTTGCACCAGAATATAACTTTAAAATCACATTGAACAGAGCCTAGCAGAGCTTTTAAGTAGAGATATAAAATATCCTCATATTCCACAAATGTAGGCTTCCAGTTCTCCAGAGCATCTGCTGGTACTAATTGCTGCTAAAGCCCTCCTTCCTGGCTCTAAAACATTGGCTCTTGCTATATCTTGCAGATGACTTTCTAGCCACTGCTATTCTTCTCCAACAGATCAAAATTTTAAAAAATGGAAATAATTTAACAAATAGAAATTTCAGTGAGCACCTTCAATGTTCTAGGAATTGTACTTTACATACTTTATTGCACGTATGCTTCCCAGTATCCCAGCAATGTAAGGAAACCTCATTTTACAGATGATAAGGCTGAGGAATTTTCAGAAGATTACATATCTAGTCTGTGGTGGAGGCTAGACTCAAACTAGATCTCCTGGTTCTTCAGTTCGTATATCGTGGCTCTCTTTCTGGTCTCTCTATTATTTAACCCCCTGACTTCTCCCCTTTTATCATTTACTCATTTTGTATTAATTCATTCAAGGCATATTTACTGAAGATCTATTACATGCAAAGCACTGAGGATAAAGTAATGAACACCACACATTATATTTACCAGATTAGTCAAAGGACAAGTTTCCGCTCTTTCATCACAATCAGTCATCTTCCCAAAGCTCTTCAAATGAGCTAACACCAGAAGACAGCATTAACCAACATGTTCTAATAAATACTAGTCCCACAAGAGTCCTGCAGTCAAATAAGTTTGAGGAAAACTGCTCTCTATGACCCTTTCTTGGAGATTCACAAGATACAGTGGCATTAAAACTACTAGGAAATGACTCAGGAGACCTGGAAATCATAGCTTAGAACTATGTCTTGTGTTAGAGGAGGAGCCTGGTCCTGTGTGGATAAAGCAGTTCTGGACCTTGGCCCATATATAGTGCTCCTTCTGCTGGCCGTGGGCAGGAGGGCAGTGGCTGCTGCTGCTGCTGGAAATCTCTAGCTGGAAACCTCTGGTGGGGGGTGGGTCTATCAGAGCCTCCATTTGTGATGGGTGTGCCATTTTTGTGGCCAATTACTTGCTAAGAGTTTGCTCATTATTTTGGTCTGCAAGTGTTTTCTTAATTTTGAGAAATATTTATTACATTTATTTGGTTGTGGGTCTACAGAGATTTTCCTCTTATTTTTGAACATAACTATTTATTGCTTTTTTTTAAAACCTCAGATACACAGAATTGGATTAAACATAGTCCTTGGTTCATGACACACTTCCCTCCCTGGGCCATGTGTGTATGTGAGTGCATGTGAATATGCGTATTTCCATCCTCCCTCTCTCCTTTCCATCTCTCCTTCTTTTCTTCCTCCTTTCTTTTTTCTTCCCTCCCTCCTTCTCTTCCTTCTAACCCACAACCCCCTAAAAGCTAAACATTTGATGGTAAACTGTATCTAACAGCAGTCTCCCTCACCAACTTACCCCTTGCTTCCATTCACCTGAGGTAAATATATTCCTGAATCCTGTCTTCATTATTCCCTTGTTTTTTAAAATTATAGTTTTAATGCATCTATACATACACAGTATTTTTTAAATTATTTTTAACTTTGTAAAAAGAGTCTCATTCATGTGTTCATTCTTTTGGGACCTACTTTTTCACTTTCCATTGGTGAGATCCACCTTTATCATTTTGGGCCACTGTAGTTCATTTGTTTGGACTAGTATATAATACTACATTTTGTGCATTTATTATTATTAATTCATCCAGTCTCTCACTGATGGCGTATGAGTTACATAAGGTTTTGCTCCAGGAACAGTGTTGCTCTGAAATTCTTCTGTTGTACATCTGCAAAAACTTCTCCTACACCGTGCTTAGGAACAGAATCACTGAGTCGTAGGGTATATGAATGCTCAACTTTAGGAGGAAATGCCAAAGTGTTTTCTAAGGTGATTGCACCAAATTACACTCACACAAGCAATATGTAAAGAGATATATAGATCCATATTCTCTCTTACATTTGGTAATGTCAAATGTCAAGCTTAATTTTTTGCCAGTTAAGTGAATGAACCTTTTAGCTTAAGAATATTTTTATACCATTCTAGTTTTGGAATGGAGAGTGAATTTTCTGCCTGTGCTAGTTCTTCCATCTTGCCCTAGAAGTCACTCTTAGTTGAAACAATTAGATTGAAAAGGATAACATTAGAGGATGGACGTAGTAGAAAGAAACAAAGAGTAATATAGAAAGACACCGTTAACCATCCTCAAAAGCCACACCCATACCCCTCCATGAATTCGGCAGTGGGTAACTTTCCCTTCTTCCTTCTCCTGGAATCACCCTTAGCATCTTCACTGGATAACCTTCGGCTTGTCTTTCTCAGGTCCCAAAAGCTCTACTGACTTTCAATCTCAGTTAACCTTGTCACCATTTAGCACGATATATTAGCTTGGGCTGTTAAAACAAAATAACATGGACTGTGTAGCATAGACAACAAATTTGTGTCTCACAGTTCTGGAGGCTGGGAAATTCAAGATAATGGTGCCACCAAATTCGGTTTCTGCTGAAGAACCTCTTCTGGCTTACAGATGGCCACCTTCTCCCTATGTCCTCATAATATTGCTTTTCTTATAAATGTAATGCATGCTTACTATAGAAAATTAAGCAAAAGAAATAAAAATCATCCATAATTTCACCATCCAAAGTTTAGAAACTTTTAACACTTTGATGTATATCATCGTCCATCTGTCATATATATATATATACACACACACACACTGTATATATGTGTATATGTGTATGTATATATATACACACATGTACATGTTATCTATATACCATAGATGCTCTTAGAAGGTACTTTTTAAAACTGAAATTTCCAGAGAATATGTATATATTCTTTCTGTAGGATTACACAGTTTACTTGATCATTACCCTGCTATTCTACTTTTTAAATTATAAAACATACCACACTGAATATTTCTGTAGCAAAACCTTTGTGCACATATGCAGTTATTTTCTTGTAATAAATTCCTAGCAGTAGAATTATATCTATATCAAAGAGTAAGGTTTTTTAAAAACTTTTGATACATATTTCCAAAAAGTTCTCCAGAAAGTTGTATTAACTCTCCTGCCAACAGTATACAAGAATGGCTGGTTCTTGTCAACAGCGCCCTCTCTGGTTATTAGAAAATACCTTTGCCAAATTGGTACATGAAAATGATAATCTGGTAGTTTCTATCAGCATATATTTTCCTCCCCTCTTTCCTTCTCTCCATCCTTTCCTTCATCCATTCATTTCTTCCCCTTTTTTCTTCCTTCTATCCCTTATTTCCTCCTGTACTTCCTCTTTACTTCCCTTCTTTTTTCTTCCCTCTCTTCTTCCCTTTTTTCCTTCCTTCCAAAATTGAAAATTTTTATCTGTGCAACCAGTTTATTGAGCAAATAGCTCTAACAGGGTAAAGTAAAAGCAAGTTTAGTCATTTCTCTACTGTCCGTTCAAACCACTGTAGACACATTCTTCCAGGAGCCTTGAAGACTCCTCTAGTAAGTTCTTTAACTTTTTAAATAGTCCTTCTGTCACTTCTGTTCCAAGAACAGTTTCATAGAACAAATTAAAATATCCAGTCCAGTGTCATATATAACTCTATACTCCATTCTACTCTAAAACTTGATCTCCCCCATTTTAGAATTGCTCTAGGCTGGGTACCCTTCAATAAGGGGAAGGGAGTGGTTTCCCAACTTGTGCAAATTAGTGAATTAATTAAAAGTAAAGTTTTAAGTAAAAAGTACAGTTTTTAAAAAACCTTTTTGAATAAGTGAAAAAGTAGTTTTCTCTAAACTTGGTTTCCCCAAAACTCCAGAGGAGCCAGACATAACCTGAGTGTGGATATTTTCCTGGTCTTCTCAGAGATGCCCTGCTGGGCTCCTTTCATCATGGACAGTGCCTCTTCATTGTCTGGCTTCTTATGCATCCCAGCTCCCACTGCATCCAGAACCTCTTTCTGCTGAGGTTGTCCACCTGCTGGCAAGATACCCACTTGGATGGATTTTTAACAAAAATCCTGTCGCTTCTTTGGATTTATTTAACACGTAGACATAACCCATTACTGGAAGGAACTAGCTCCTTTCACTTTTCACTCTATGAACTCTGAACACAACTCTCCGCCTTTGGTCTTCTCAAACAACATAAATCCAGTCCTTTTGTTACTGTGGACTTAGGAGGACCACATGCCATGCTCTGAGAGAATCCTGAAAATGGTTGGAGGTGAGGAGAAAGACTGTGAGAAAGGAGGTGGGGGGGTGGGAGCGGGAGAGGAACCACAGCACACTGACAACTCTTTTGAATTGGACTTTTCAGCTTCTACTTTTTTATAGCCTGGAGGTGGGTGATCATATGAGCTGGCTTACTATCACTCAGCATGTCTAGCATTGTTTTGGAATCTGATGATCTCTGGCATCTGATTTTTACTCATTTCACTTCAACATTCTGTTACATGTCTTTTTGGCCATTTGGATTTTTCTCTTGTGGATTGCCTGTTTTTATCCTTAGCCCAAATTTCTAGAGATTTTCTAGTTTGTAAGAGCTCATTGTACAAAAGATATTATCTATATGATACAAATAGATACTATACTATTATATAAGTTGTAAATAAAAAAAATTTTTGCTAATTATTTAACCGTTTCTGATTATTGGTTTTGTACACCAAATTTAAAGAAGGTGCCATTCGGATCAAGATTTAAAGAAATATATGTAACAGTTTCTTCTCATCGTCAACTGGAAGTATCATTATTTATTCATATAGATTTTCTTGTTCTGCTTTAAAAAGTATCTCTTTCTTCCTCTCATGTACGTATTAGGTATCAAAAACTTGTCCAAAGTCGTCTTAGGTTGACAACTTTCTTCCCTGTCAGCATTAATGTGCTGACATTAATTAGAGTCCATGTGCTGGCCTCTAATTGCTGTTATAAAGGAGCCTTATCTTTAGCCTTCTTAAACTAATCTGAGGGATTTATATTTCCTGTACCTGCTTTGCACATGAGGGAACTACTTTCCCTGCAAGAAGCTTTTCTATGCTCCAAGTGGTCCCTCTCAATCAGAAAAGAGATTTAAAAAAATTGGGGGTATTTATGCATATATGCATAGCAGCAGGAAGAACTTTTATTCTTCTCAATCAGGAGATGGCTTTTGCTTTACCTACACCTCTGTTTCCAAGCTGGAAACTTTCTTTACTTACTTAAATCTATATACAACAAACTCTATATGAGATACTCAACGGTTTCATTAAAAGGCAAGCGATGCAGAAGGAACTATTCAAGAGTTTTCCTTGCAGAATGCAGACCTCTTCTAGCTATTCATTGTGCATTCCTGAGAAGAATGAAGAAGAAAAGAGAAGGCATGTGCATAAGGCCTGGCCTCAATTTTGGAAACCAGCCTAGTTTCCCTGTTTCCTCATTTTAGCCTTATATCCATGATCTGGAGTTTTTCTAGAACTGCACTTCAGTTGGATTTTTTCTAAACACTCATATTTACTCCCAGTGGCATCTAGCACAGAAGAAGCCTGTGGCAGGTCCTTACTGACTGACTAAGTGGTAAGGACTGACCTTTGCCTGACTTTTGACTTGTGTACATCAGGACAGTAAAAGAATACTGGCAGGTTAGCAAGGAAAGTGGATGACAAGAATCCTAAAAGATCCAGGTGAGGAAAGACTGAGGCCAAACTACCAAGAAAAGACTCTGAAGATTTCATTCACATTTTCCTTTCAAGTTCTATTGAACCAGGAGGAAGCTATTAAATTCTTCATGGTTTACCTAATATTTCTGTAAATCAACTCAGTGAAGACAGTATGGAATAGTAATTAAGAGTAAGAACATTGAAATCAAGCAGATAGGTATCCCAGCTCCGGCTTTGTGAAGTCCTGGTTTTATACCTTGGGCAAATAAAGTCAGTCGCTTTATTTGTAAATCGGCTATAATAATTGTACCTAGCTCAGAGCATTGTTGCAAGGACTAAATAAGTGCTTAGTAGAATTTCCAGACACAGTTATTTAAATCACACACACAAATACATACCCTACACTACTAGGTATGCTCAATTAAATCCATACAACCAGGAAATTCTCTAAGAAAAGAAATTGCCAACCAGCTCCCAGAAGAGTACAGGTGGACCTGAGGAAATCTGGGGTTTCTTTTTAGAATGGTCTCTTACTCCAGTGATAACTCACTAAAAGAATGCTGTTAACTGGCATTTGTACTCTCCAAGCAAGTGGGGCTTTATCTTCACAATGGCCTGCCTCCTGAATTAACAGTTTAATCCTGTTCATTTAGCTTCACTGTAAAGAGAATTATATTGTATTTTAAGATCTCTTTTCTAAATTGGTAACCCAAATAAAGTATTTTGGGTAATCCTCTGTTAAACTAAATGCATTCATTCAACAGAACAACCTATTCCATGACCACCTCATCTTGACCATATAGACCAGCCATCTTGAAATCTTGCTATGACAATAAACAGGTAACTCATTGGTATTGACAAACTGAGTAATTTTCAACACCAATGACTCATACTTTCTATTAACTAGAAAATATTTCCATTTGATTGGATTTGACATCTATAGACCATTCACCATGAACCATCCCAGTTCTCAAGTATCTCACAATGTCATGGGAGAAAGAGGCAGGTCATTTAGAATTTCCATACAGTATTATCAGTGCTATGAAGAAGACAACATGCGTATTAGAAATGTCTTGATTTTTAAAATTTTTGTAATAAAGATAATCTGGCAAGTCTTCAATTTTTAACTGCTTTTGAAGAAAACCTTATTTATATTTAACCTGTTCTGTTTTATGGTTTCTGATTATTTCAGGGTCACTGGATTAGATAAATGATGGGCAGGTAACCTACAACAGAGGTACAGTATGTGTTCACCACTGTGGCTCCCGTAAACTCCCCTGTAGCAAAGTCCTGGGGGACTTCGGAGATGAGATACTGGCATCCATCTTCCAGAATGAAGTTGGTGTTGGGCACCTGAGCAAGCCAGTGGTGTGTGAACAGGGAGCTGCCATGGCGCTACACCCACCCTACACTGGAGCCTCTACCTCTGGGGGATGACAAGTATGCCCCCAGCCCTCTACCTTCTCTGTCAGAGTACCCACCACATCAAGGAGTTGCTACTTATCTCTGGTCTGCCTCCCCTGCCAGACTGTGACATTCCAGAAAGCAGTGACCTTGTCTTGTTTATCTACAGATCCCCAGTGCCTGGCATAGCACCTGATGCATGGTGAACACTCAATAAATGTTTGTTGAAAGGAGAATGAAGGAATGTTAGGGTAAGTGTATAATCCAGGGATTGTAATCAACTCCAAGCTAATTCCTAGTCAATTCTTGCAGTGGCTTAGGGCCATATTAAGCCTTGCATTAGGATGATTTATGATGCCTGGTTTAACACAATGACAATAACATATTCAATGAAATAATAAATAAATTGTATTTTAGGCATAGTCAATTGTTAAACTAGGAACTAATTTAATTCAGAGTTTCTGTTTTAATCATTAATACCATCACATGGAAATATTTGAGGAGCTCAGCTTCATGCTACAGCATCCAAACACTTAACATTCAAGCAGCTTTTATTTACTAAAGGCTTTTAATTGAGAAACAGTCTCTTTTTCAATGAAACATTTAGTTTTAGTAATTGTGGTTTATGAATTTACTCCCTGTTTTTAATTGCTGTAGACATTTGCTCAACATCTGGTTTCATAGCCATTTAAATAAAGAAGTTTTGCCATAATAAAATGTGTATATTTGTTTTGCGTGGGTAACATCATTTTTTTTGGGGAATGTATCTTGTACAATGCAATTAAAGCCTTCTATAGCAACTGGCTTTCAAAATGTATAGAAAGTTATAATCCCAGAAGACATTTGCTGCAGAAAGATGTGAGTAGGTAGAAGTATATGAATTGAAAGAAATAAAAATTATTTTCTCCTTGGAACCCTGATGGCATTTCTATTATATCATTTGCAAACTGGGAGGTTAAAAAAAAAAAAGGTAATTTACCGACTGGAATCCCCAAACCACATCCTCCACCTTCCTCATCTCACCTTCTATCTTACCCTTAACCTGGTCCATTCTCATCCGTATACCACGTGAGGATACTGTAGTCACAGACATACTTGAGGATTAGCTATTAGAAAAGTGGGAAATTGTATTATTTGCCATTTCTGGTAACTTAAGTGAGGATGGACCAGTAAACTTAAAAAATAATTGTGAGTGGTGTATTTTAGATGATTTTTAGATATTGAAATACATGCACATATGTACATATATACATAATTGTCCACTTTCATGGACACATAGAAAATCAGTTCCAGAAATCCTCCATTCTACCACCATTTGGGGGGCTCACCAACTCCTCCTGGTATTTATGATTCCTTCTACAACTTCCTGTGATCTTACCTAAGAGAGCACACATGTCAGCAGTAAACTCATGTGGTCAGATTCCCATGAAACACAACATTCTTCTTTCAATTCCCATGAGACACACAGTTTGTTCAGTAAGACTTAATATTTAGCTGTTTGAACAAAATTTCTAGGACTGACCGAAGTGCTGGTATTTCACCTGAGAGAAATGGTGAGTTAGAAAAGAGAACAGTGAGACCCAAATGGAAAAGAAAGTAACCTTCCAAACCAAAGAATACATTTTAGAGATGTTGCTTAGTTTCTATTTACATACCCCTTATCCCTCCTTAAAATACCAGGAAGGAGTTCTAGGGATTATTTGTAAAGCAGTTTAAAAGTATCCTGAGGGTTCTGATGGGTGATCTCAAGAATCTTTTCCCCAGAACAATCTCTGTGCATATGAGAAAAGGTGGTGATTGGTACTATTAATTGAGAAAAGAGGAAACCAAGTTTGGCCACATTGTGCTTTTCTTTTTTTTTTTTTAATTTTTATTTTTAAATGGTTTCCTTAATCCCCTAAAAGCCAAACAGTATTTTAGTTGTAGCCTCTCCAAAGCTCCATTTATTGTTTCCTTTAGCTTGTGCTGCCTTCAGCCTTGTTCCTGAAATTTATGCTATTGTCAGAAACCTTAGATTAAAAATCTACGAGTATGGCTAGATATACTTAACTCTCTTTCTCTCTAGGTGTTCAACAGCCTTATCAAGGGTCCATCTCTTTATTGGACGATCTGTGTCTATGTAGACGTGTGCAAGTCACACACAAAGAGCAGGCACTGACTTGGGTGCCACTTTGCATCATCACCCCTATTACGATTATCAGAGTATTGGAATTGTGGGTAAAAGAAGATCTATTTCTTTTCCAAAGGGTGAGAAAAATGGGAGGGTGTCAGGGAGAGGGAAAAGAGAGAAAATAAAGTGTGTGTGTGTTTTGGGGAGGGAGAAAGAGGGGGGGAATATGAGTGAGTGTCGAGGGAGGAGGGGAAATGAAAGGATATTATATATTTTTTTGTATCTGTCATTTCCCTGCTATCTCCCATATGACTTCTTAATCCATCAGAATGCTGGGAAGATAATGTTTTGGGCGAAATAACATGAGAGAGAGGATAGACTCCCAAGGACCAATATCTTTATTGCTCGGAGGATAAACGGATTATGTCAGCCATTTTCTGTTGCTGACAGCTTTTCTTATTAACCGATTTTATTTTTTAATCTTCCAGGGAAGAAATATGGTTTTATGTCACAATAAAACGCCGGTCACATCTAATTCTGCCCTCAAACAAACAGATTTCTGAAAGCCTTGCAGAGAAATTTGAAATAACTTTAAAGAGGGGGTTTTTGGATAAAGTCTTTATCCAGGGGCTTGTTCAACTGCAGTGTAAAAGGTTTAGAGAGAGAGAAGAGGAGAGGGAGAGAGGAATAGAGGGAGGGAGAAGGGAAGAGGGAGAGGAAAAGAAGGAGAAAGGAAGACCTACACAGCTGTTTTGCTTGGTGATCTCTCTTCAGACACACTCCAGCACAGTCAGGGAAATGCAGTCTGGATGAAAGGGGCTTGGGAAGGTGAGCAGAGTGATGGCGGGGCTCCTCGGGGCTTTGGGTGTGGGAAGCTGCTGTTGCACACCCCTCTGAAACAGACCCTTGTTCCCCAGTTTTTCTGGAACCATTAGTAGTTGATGGCATGTCTTTCAAGAATTATAAACAAATCAATGTGAGTTCTGTTAGGCGTCTGGAGCTCAGAGGCAATTCTAGTCTTTTTTCCATGATTCCTTTGCCAGGAGATTTCAACCTGCTTGAGGATTTAGGTCTTGTGTTCCCCTCAAGAAAATCTTCTGTCAAGCAGCCCAGACAGCTCTGGCCTTTGCTTACTTCTGTAAGCCCACAGCAAGCACATAACCATCACTAATATAAAAAAACCGCTCTTTTCTTCTCTTCTGTGTGGCACAAAGCAATTTAGCTAGACAGGCCCCCTGCCCACCAGGGGCTTAGCTCAAAAAACATCCTTAATTTGTGCCTCTAGCTTTGTTCGGCGGCCCGCTCACTGCAGACCTGGTACCTTGATTGATAATGATGGCCGAGCCTTACATCGTGCCCTGCCGGCAAGTTTTGGTGATTTAGAGCACTTTAAGAATCTGTTAAAAATAAATCGCTTGGATTTTCTAAGGCGTTGTTTTGTATTAGAGAAACTCGCTTTTCAAAAAAGCATTCTGAAAGTTTGGGTACTTAAAATTTGTCCTGAGGCAAGTCAGCTAAGCTAAGCAACCTCCAGCCAGCTGTGAGAGAGGGGGAGAGTCTGAGGAATGGATTGAGCCAAACTTCTCTGTGCCTGGGGGCAAAGAGTGGATTTTCCTGCCTCATTTCTTCACCTGAAGAGACAGAGAACTGGTAGAAATGGAGAGAGAAAGGTCACATGAGGTCTTTGCATTCTGTAGTGCAAGGACTGTGCCAGGACTGAAGCAGAGACATGAGCAGTTTTGATCTGAAACAAGTCCCAACTGCCAGAAGGTGCTATTGATTCTAAGCTGTGATTTTCAAAAATATTTTTAAACGCACCGGTCTTAACAGTTTTATTGGCTTTCACATATGTATTATATTCATGTGACCAGCACTCCAGTCAACACTTAGCACATCTCTATCAACCCTGATCTAAATGAATGGCGCCCCGTCGCTGGGCACCACACCATCTGTGGAGACATTGTGGTGGCCCAGCAGGCAGCCCCGGTGAAGCGATGCTGGTGCATGGGTAGTGAGCACATTATTGGCATGGTCATTGTAATACTCCTGGTTTTCAGTTTTCCAAGCACTTTCACATATGTTATTGTAGCGCGTCCTGGACAATGAACAGAATGACATCATCAATGACAGCGACAGTAATCACAAACACCGATAAATGTTCATTCGTGTCAAGCACACAGATCACTGCATTTAAGCCTTTCAGCAACACTTTAAGGTATTTTATTTATGTGTTTTTGAGTTGGTACTATTTTATAGTTGAAGAAGCTGAAGCAAAGAGAACTTGTCCATTATCAGACAAGTCAGTATTAGAGCCTGAGAA
>NC_048223.1:11119633-11140509 GCF_002007445.2 Ailuropoda melanoleuca | reverse complement strand
TCTTATGCTTCTCTGTCTGCAATTCTACTGGTTGCCATAAGCGAACAAAGAAATTGCTTGAGATAGTGCTTCTCCAGCCAGAATGCATATCAGAGTCACTTGTGGGATCTTCTAAATCTGTTGAATCTGAATTTCTCAAGGTAGAGCTTGAAAATCTCCACATTTGACAAGTTCCCCCAGTAATTCTGAGGCAGCCAGCCTAGCACCTAGACATAGACTGGCTCTGGGGAGCCCCAGGTTGTGTAGCAGTTGTCTACTGTTAGAATTGCTATGGTTTGAGAAAACTAAAGGTAGTTAGGGAGGGATGCCCTCAAGCTCCACTCATATCTTATTTTCTAGATAAATATAGATGATGTTTAAGAAATGAAAATCTGTTTATGAAACACCACACCTGCATTTCAAAAGGAACACTTCTTGAAGGAAGACTCAATGAAAGAGGATGCATAATTACCTAGTTCAAACCACAGTAGTCACAGTCCTAGAGATTTACGGATGCTGCCTCTGTAACAGACATTTCTCAAGTTTATCATTCAGCATATACAAATGTGGCAGAGTGGGCACAGGGGGCACCAGAAATAGAATGGTCCCCCCTGCCTCCACTCTAGGCTTCACTGGTTACCCAAACCCAGGAGCAGAACCACAGGGCTGTTCAGTTTTGCACAGATTTCCTGCATGAAGCTCCTTCAGTTCCCTCCTCTCACCACCCTCCAGACCAGCCAGGGAACAGAGAACTCTCAGCCCATTATCCAGGCCCACCTGTCTTCTCCCCTAGGATTTTCTGCACTACCTTCTCCTGTCTCTGCCAACCAAATGCAGATCTTCTTTGTGGGCAGCTTTACAAAGATTATACCTTGGTTGAGAAAATAAATAATTCTGAAAGAAAAATTTCCTAGCATTTCTCAGATTTTATCACAGCTTCCATTCTGTGCAAGTATGTACTTGCCTTCGAAATTTTACTAATAGCATGTAGGTTTATATCATCTATAAGCCCTGTGTGCTTACTAGTAATTTTCCTTTTGGGATTCTCTCTCTCTCTCTCCCTCTTTCTATCTCTAAATGTTATCTTTACATTTTGCCTAAGTGATAAAAAACAAATCTCTCATTTGTTGCCCATGTTAGGCAGGATGAGAAGACATCGTTCTAGGGTATAGTGTCTTTAAAAAATAAAATTTTTACACACAAAAAAAGAACACTCCATTCCATCCCATTTAATCATATTAGAAGGTATAATTATGCTCACTTTACAGAAAAGAAAACAGGATGGAAAGAGGTTGGGAAACTGGCTCAATTCAGCAGCACAGCAGGATTCTGACCCAGGGAGAGGAGATTCCAGAAATGGACCCTCAACTCTATGGTCAACTAATCTTTGACAAAGCAGGAAAAAATATCCAATGGGAAAAATAGACAGTCTCTTCAATAAATGGTGCTGGGAAAATTGGGCATCTCCATACAGAAGAATGAAACTGGACCACTCTCTTACACCATACACAAAGATAAACAAAATGGATGAAAGACCTCAATGCGAGACAGGAATCCATCTCCTAGAGAAGAACATAGGCAGTAACCTCTTCAACATCGGCCGCAGCAACGTCTTTCAAGACACGTCTCCAAAGGCAAGGGAAACAAAAGCAAAAATGAACTTTTAGGACTTCATCAAGATAAAAACCTGCACAGCAAAGGAAATAGTCAACAAAACTAAAAGGCAGCCTATGGAATGGGTGAAGATATTTGCAAATGGCATTACAGATAAAGGGCTAGTATCCAAGATATATAAAGATCTTCTCAAACTCAACACCCAAAAAACAAATAATCAAGTCAAAAAAATGGGCAGAAAACATGAATAGACACTTCTCCAAAGAAGACATACAAATGGCTAACAGACACATGAAAAACTGCTCAACATCATTAGGCATCAGGGAAATTCAAATCAAAACCACACTGAGATACCACCTTATACCAGTTAGAGTGGCAAAAATTAACAAAGCAGGAAACAACAAATGTTGGCAAGGATGTGGAGAAAAGGGAAGCCTCTTACACTGTTGGTGGGAATGCAAGTTGTTACAGCCACTTTTGGAAACAGTATGGAGTTTCCTCAAGTTAAAAATAGAGCTACCCTACAATCCAGCAATTGCGCTACTAGGTATTTATCCCAAAGATACAGATGTAGTGAAAAGAGGGGGCACATGCACCCCAACGTTCATAGCAGCAATGTCCACAACAGCCAAACTGTGGAAGGAGCTGAGATGTCCTTCAATAGATGAATGGATAAAGATGTGGTCCATATATACAATGGAATATTATTCAGCCATCAGAAAGGATGAATACCCACCATTTGCATCAACATGGATGGAACTGGAGGGGATTATGATAAGTAAAGTAAGTCAAGCAGAGAAAGACAATTATCATATGGTTTCACTCATACGTGGAACATAAGGAATAGCACGGAAGACCATAGGGGAAGGGAGGGAAAACTAAAGGGGAAGAAATCAGAGAGGGACACAAACTGAGAGATTCTGGGCTCCAGGAAACAAACTGAGGGGTACAGAAGGGGGGGTGGGGGATGGGGTAAGTGGGTGTTGGGTAATAAGGAGGGCACGTGTTGTGACGAGCACTGAGTTTTGTATGCAACTAATGAATTGAACACTACATCAAAAACTATATGTTGGCTAACAACATAACAATAACAATGAAAAAAGAGGCTGGAACATGCTGAGGTTAAAAGTGATTAATAGGGCCTTTCCCTTAATTTACGTGGTAACTGCTCTCCATTTATGATTATTTCCTTATCACTGATTGGTGACACTCAAACTTCAACCCTCCTGTTTCTGGTCTAAGAACAAGTCTTTGACTGAGATGTTCCTGCTATGTGGCAGGACTTGAGTTTTTGTCTCTTTTCCTAAACACAATACCCTCAGGGCCTTTTGTTCCTGTTGGATGAGCTGCCCCAATTGATGTGTTTACAGTGTGGCATTACGGATAGATTTTATGGAACCCGTGAACTGGGTCCTTACTGCTTTGAGCCTTGTCTGTTTCTACCACCTCAGTCTGCTAGCTACCTGCCAGTGCGTAAAGAGGCCAGTTTGTTTTTCTCTCTCAGCCTTTTTAATAGCTCAGATAAGAACATCACCAGAATTATTTTAAGCTTTGGAGTTCTCTGATGACTATAAGGTGGAAGGAAAGACCACCATCCCATCCAGGAGCAAATTCATAAAAGTGTACTCTATTTGAACTTCTACTATAAGCCTGTGAATATTCTGTTTGCCTGAATGGACTCTTTTCTTTAAAACCAGGAGTTCCACTAAATAAATGATTATGCTTTTAAATTTCTGGGTGTCATATTTCCCAGGGAATGGTATATTAAGATGGACTACTTTATGCAGCGGTAACAAAAACAGCAAAAGATTAGTGGTTCCTAGGATTAAGTATCTTTTTCATGCTCATTCTGCAGGCTCAACATTGGCTGGGGGCTCTACAGCACGTTGCTTACTTCTGGGCCCAGGCCGATGGAATATCTACCATCTTGAATGTTGTCGCTAGTCAGTGGATTTGGAATCAGACAGAGTCCATCCCATGATTTATTTATTGTGTGAATCCACTGCTTTTTCTGGGGGAGGGGGTTGGATCATGCTATCCCCTAGCAGCCCCAAAAACCCTACAGTTGTATCCAGAGAATAATAGCTGTTTTTTACTGGGTCCTCATGGATCTAAGACCGGAATTCATGTTTTGCAGAGACCAGCTAGTTGTTAACATAACTGTTTTCTCTTTATCTTGGACACACAACCAGCCTCTACATAGATAGATGTGACCATGTGACTGAGGTCAAGTATAGAAATTAGAATGAAAGTGATATGCATATATCCAGATGGACCTTTATCCTCTGCCCCTTCTTCTTCTACAAACCTAATACAGACGAGCATTGGTGACCTTGGAAGCCATGTGTTCAGGACAGTAGAGTCACAAGGTGGAAGGAGCCTTTGTCCTTAAATCATCGCTTGGAGGAAAGCCACCTGCCCATCAGGAATAGTCATTTTGGACTTGTACACACACACACACACACACACACACACACACACACACACACTTCTAATGTGTTTGAGCCATTCTTCTTTTTAGCCTGATTATTACAGCACTTAGCATATCCTCAGTGAATACAGAGATCTTTGACAAGGTCTTGGTGAACTGGCAAAGAGGCCCTCCAAGGAGACAATCTGCATGCAGATTTTGGCAGAAGGTTCTATAATTATAGAAAAGGATGGTAGGAGAGGAGGATTTGAAGAAGAGCAGAGGTTCCCTTCTGGATACTCAGACCACAGCCCAACTCCACCCATTTGGAGAAAGCTTGATACTCTGGAGTGAGGAGAGGGATTCTCCTCACTTGTGTATGAACAGGGTCTTAGGTCCTCTAAAGGACCTCAGTGCCTTAGTGATGGCGAGCTGAGGGGAGTGCACAGGCAGATAACAGCCATGTTGAACATGAGGCATTTGTGCCTTCAAAATTTGGTCTGCCACATGTTGGAAATCTCCAGTCTTAGAGTAGTTCCTTTGAGCTTTAGCATTGATTCCAGAAGATTGGAATTAAATTGGAGTAAATTGAATGTCAATTTTGAAAAAGTATGACTAACAAACCCAAAAGCATGGTTTAACTAATGGGCAATGTCCTCAATATGAGAAAGCCAGAGGTGGACGGGAGGAAGTGGGGCACAGCAAGCATATCTGGGAACCTCAGTTTCAGTCTTGGCCTGGCCAACTTAAGTGTTACTTTAAGAAAGTTCTTGGTATCTCCATTCTCCAACTTCTTTTCATTCCTTGTTTCTTTCAAGAGTCAGCCCTGATGTCACTTCCTCCTGGAAGTCTTACCTGATTGCAGCCAGGGTTAAATACCCTGGTAAGGCATGTGTGTCTCCTCCATGCTCCCACAGAGGAGCGCTGTACCATAGCATAGTGCTGTGACTGTGTCTCCCCAGATGGACTGGATATTCTCGAGGGCAGGAACTGTGTCTTACTGCTGGATCCTTAGCATGTGGCCCAGGGTCTAGCGTACAAAAGGTGTGTTGAATACATTAGAAACTTGTTCTGCTGGAGGTCTGTATCCCACATAAAGAAGGGATCAGGGCCATCTTCATCCAAAGACAGAATCTGAGTTGGAGCCTAAAGGAAGCAGGAGACGAGGGGACAGGAATTCCAGAGAGAAGTGTGTGGCAGGGCCTGGCCTTGCATCCGGAAGAGCCTTCACAGGGCAGTGGGATAGGCAAGAAGTCCCTTGACTCTCAAGTGGTGTAAGCCAGTTGCCTTTTCATGCAGATGCTAGGAAGAGGCTGGTGGCAACAGGATCCTGCACTATTGTCCCCAGGAATGCCCTGTCACCTTCAGAGTTGTCTGGCTGCTGTCCTCAGGCGTGCCTATGCTATCATCAGTAATGCCAATGTCCAGGGGGAGGAAATAAATAAATAAAGCTATATTAATATCAGCTCCATTAGAAACACAGGAAATAAATTAATGTTTGCCAAATGGGAAAAGAAAAAATCAATAGGGAAAGAAATATTATTTTTAATCTTCTGAGAAGGTTTTTATAAACAACAGAAAGGGAAAAAAATAAAAACCATGAAAAAGAATCTGTCATCATCCTTTTAACCTTTATTTATTATCACTCATTCTACATCATCCCGAACTGCATGATAATTTAAAATTTCATTTTAATTTCAATGTATCATATAATTCAACCTAGCCTTTTACAGCATTTTTTTTTTTACTGAAAACTTTTAAAATGTCTCAAAAGGAAATACAACCGGGGGGAGGGAGGGTAAGAAGTCCTGTAACCTTCTAGAGTAGTCATTTAATTTCTGAGATTAAAGGTCTGTGCAAAAATATGATAACACTAAAAGCAACAAACATGACCATTGTGCATGTTCCTTAATGGTGTGCCGACGCATGTGGAGTGGCTGCGGCTGGCTTCTCTCTGTGTTCTTCTAGGCTTTCATTTGAATTCAAATTATTTTAGACTCTGGGCCATTCTGGTTGTTTTAGGAGAATATTTCTTTACTTGTTTCTACTGTGTTTGATCCATTCTGAGATGGTGGTTTCTCCTTTCTGGGACGTGTCCTATAGTTCCTGCCTGCGAGATTTCTAGAGTTCCAGAAAAATACTCCTATTAGTAGCTAACATTTATGGGGCACATACTCTGTGCCAAACACTTAGTCAAGTGTTGCAAATACTTTTTGTTATTTAATGCTCACCGCCCCTATGAGATGGGCGATCTTACAGTCCTCATTTCACAGGTAAGGAAACTGAAGGTCTGAGAGGTTAAGTAAACTGCTGGAGGTCACATAGCTAGGGAGCAGTAGAGATTTGAGCCCAAGCCCAGTGAATGCCAAAGACTATGCTTTTAGAATCATCAAAGGGAGCTAACAGGAGCCAGAGAGGTACTGGGCTTCCTTCTTCATTGCCTCACCTGGGCTCCTGCACCAGACATACCCCTCTCCTACGGCTCTGTTGGGAGACTATTTTCTAAGAAAATAACTTAGTGAGAGAGACCATTCTGTGTGTAACCCTGGCTACGGAGTTAGGCTGGACCTGTAATACAGTTGCCGACACTTGCACTCTGCCCTGGGTCCTCCCTCCTGGGCTCTCCGTCCTGGCCATGGCCCTGGTCTTATGATCCTATTGTCTGTAGGCAAGTCTGAGTTGGCCTGTGGTTACTGATGCCAGACAGGCATCCTGCCAGGCTCAGCAGGTCATCTGACTATTTACTGCTTTCATTCATTAATTTATTCACTCAGGCATTGTGCTAGTTGGGATAGTTCAGATTATGCTGAAATAACAAACCACTTCCCAAAGGTCAGGGATCTACAAAGAACTTCTCAAACTCAATACACGAGAAACAAACAAATCAAAAAACGGGCAGAAGATATGAACAGACACTTTTCCAATGAAGACATACAAATGGCTAACAGACACATGAAAAAAATGTTCAAAATCATTAGCCATCAGGGAAATTCAAATCAAAACCACACTGAGATACCACCTTACGCCAGTTAGAATGGCAAAGATAGACAAGGCAAGAAACAACAATTGTTGGAGAGGATGTGGAGAAAGGGGATCCCTCCTACATTGTTGGTGGGAATGCAAGTTGGTACAGCCACTCTGGAAAACAGTGTGGAGGTCCCTTAAAAAGTTAAAAATTGAACTACCCTATGACCCAGCCATTGCACTACTGGGTGTTTACCCCAAAGATACAGACGTAGTAAAGAGAAGGGCCATATGCACCCCAATGTTCATAGCTGCATTGTCCACAATAGCCAAATCATGGAAGGAGCCGAGATGCCCTTCAACAGATGACTGGATTAAGAAGCTGTGGTCCATATATACAATGGAATATTACTCAGCTATCAGAAAGAACGAATTCTCAACATTTGCTGCAACATGGACGGCACTGGAGGAGATAATGCTAAGTGAAATAAGTCAAGCAGAGAAAGACAATTATCATATGATTTCTCTCATCTATGGAACATAAGAACTAGGATGATCGGTAGGGGAAGAAAGGGATAAAGAAAAGGGGGGTAATCAGAAGGGGGAATGAAACATGAGAGACTATGGACTATGAGAAACAAACTGAAGACTTCAGAGGGGAGGGGGTGGGGGAATGGGATAGACTGGTGATGGGTAGTAAGGAGGGCACGTATTGCATGGTGCACTGGGTGTTATACGCAACTAATGAAGCANAAAAATCATTAAAAAATAAGGAAAAATTCACTTTTTTAATGACATATAGCCAATGTGAGTGGTCAGGGGCTTTTGCTCAGGTTCCATCTTGATGTGTGCTTCCTTGACTGACCTCTACAGCAGGGGGACAGGAATGTGCTGAATCCTGCACTGCCTGTTGATGGGTCTGTTTGGAAATGACACATGTCACTTCTACTCACATCTCATTGGCTAAGGCCAATCACATGACCAAAAGCATCTGGGAGGACACGAACTGGAGTATTTGTGAGCACCCTTGATGATAGCCATGCCACTACCATAGGCACTCTGATACTATGGAAAGTGTTTATTATAGCGGGGCAGGCAGTTGGCGGATCTGTGAATAATTTTAAGCAGATAAGTGCTATGAAAAACTGAAGCAGAGGAGTGGAGAAGGAGGGAAGTGATACGTAGAGGAAGCTTTTTCAGAGAAGGTGGTCAGGAAAGACTTCTCTGAGAACATGACATTTGAGCTGAGACTTTCAGCGAAGAAACGAGCCTCAAAATCTAGAGAAAGAACATATTAGGAAGAAGGGAACAGCAAGTGCAAAGGCCCTGAGGTAGGAGTGAGCATCATATTTGAAGGACAGCTGGGAAGACCATCTGGCTGGGGTGTCGTGAGGCAGGGGAACGTGGCTGTGGACAAGGGGTGGAGGGAGCCAGACCATGAGAGCCCTGTGAGGCCGTGTTCAGGGTTTTGAATTTTAAATGTGATGAAAAGCTATCAGAGGATCTTTAAACAAAAGAATGATGAATTTGATTTCCATTTTTACAAATATTATTTGACCTTTCTAAGAGATGGTAGTTGGCAAAGGTAAAGGCAGGGAAACCACTCCAGAAACGACTGTCAGTCTCATGTCCCCTTCTCTTCCCCTGGGAGCCCAGAGACAAGCCTGAAAAGTTTGGACCTTTCTGCCCCACAGAGCCTCTCTCCTTGACCTCACTGGGCTGTCCACGCAGGTGAGGCCTTGCTTGGGCCTTGATGCTCACCGAAGGGATGTGTGTTGGAAAAGTGGCACTTATAAGCCACATCCCTCCTGCTAATTCCAGAATATAGAAGCATGGCTGCAGGGAGTGATTCGAGTCCTGTGGAACCTGTTTAGAGCGGCTGAGAGCCATCCTTACATTTGATTGCCACAATTTTTCTCCCTAATCATGACTGAAAAATAAATTCCTTGTTTTAAAAAAATTATAATTTTAAAAACTCCTGAACATTAATTTGCTTAATGCTGCCCTGTCACAGATGATGCGTTTCACCTGATGCTTTGGCACAAGAGATGGGCAGAAGGCGCCTCATATATTTGTGTCAGACTTCATTGGCAATGACGTTTGTCAGGGGCTGCTTAAGTGACAGCCACAAAACACCTGATTATATACCTAGAATTACCTATTATGGCAGAGCAGCTCACACCTCTATCTGCCATCAGTGATTTGTATGTTTCAGTTGAAATGGGCATGAAACAAATCTGGAAGGAGGTAGATATCCAAATGAGTTCTCTGACCAACATTTCACAATGAAAACAGGCCTCTTAGCTGAAAGTTTCTGTGTGGCAAATTTACTTGGGGCATTTGCTGATTTCTCTTCTTTCTTCTGCCCAGGTGTAAACCTTTGGGCTCAGCTAAACCCAGGGGAAGGGCCCTAGCTGAAGCATTGCAAATGAATTTCAATTAGAGAGGATTCATTTCTATTATTTCTGAATCTACCCTAAATTGGAATTCAACCCATAAGACCAGAAAAGAGAAATAGAGAAACTTAACACCTGCATAAAATTCAAGCATTTTCCCATTTTCCCAGATTTAAACCTGAATTAGTATGGAGACAAAAACAATGCATTAAAATAATGCAGAATAAATAAGCAAGGCAGCAAATTTATAACCCTGCCACTTTCAGAAGCATACCACAATGAATGCAGTGCTTATTTTATTAATTTGATTGTTTTCAATAGATAACATTTTTACATGTTTTAAAAATCAAAACAATATATGTCTGTACCTGAAGCAATAATAATTTCAGGTTCCATTTTTTTGTCTGTTTGTTTTGGAATAATTTTAGTGTTATGAAAGAGTTGCAAAGAGAGTACAGAGTCTCTATAAACTGTTCACACAGCTTCCCCTAATGTTAACATCATCAATAGCCACAGTACTTTTGTCAAAAATAAAAAATTAATATCAGTACAATGCTACTGACTAAGTTCAGACTTTATTCAGATTTCATCAGTTTTTCCACTAATGTCCTTTTGTCTTCTTCAAATCCAATCCAGAATATGACGTGGCATTCAGTTACTCTTTAGAATCTCTTTAGATTCCTCTTATCTGTGACAGTTTCTCAGTATTTCCTTGTTTGCCATGACCTTGACAGTTTTGATATTAGGGGCACATAATATAACATCAATTAACATCGTTCATTTGATTAAGGTAGTGTCTGTTGCCCTTCAGATTTCTCCTCCTAAAACTTATTATTTTCCCCTTTTTATACTCTATCCTTTGGACCTGGGTCATTGAGTCCAGCCCCAACTCTTGGAGAGGGGTGTATCTACACATATTACTCGAAACTCTTTTGTAAGGGAAATTTGTCCCTTACCTTCCCATTTATTTATTCAATCATTTGTTTATGTAAATATGGAGTCATAGATATTTACCTCATTCTTTGGGTTATTATCCAATACTATCGTAATTAATTTTGTTGCTCAAGGCAACAAGCAAAGCTTGTTGTTCCAGCTGTGGCCACCAGGAGCTCTTTTGGGTTGTCTCCTTGGTCCTTTTGACATGACTCCATTGTTTACTCCTAGACCTACTAGCTGGACAGAGCTGGGAAACACATGTATGTATACTAATCCATGAATATACACAAATCTCTCTCTCTCAAAATAAATGAGAGTTCACACCGGTATTTGTGCCTCTAGCCCAGTGCCACAGGGTCTATTCTAGCCTTTCCTTCTTGCTTGTTTGTGACTCCTTTCCATGGCCGTGAGGGAACCGGCTCCTATTGTCTGCAATGTCTTTCCTTATTTGTTCAATCCTAGAATGCATGTAGTTTCATGATTGTTAGCATATACACCTATCAGAAATAAATTTATCAACTACAGTACAGTGTTTATGTACAATTCTTTTTTGTCTCTAGCCATAGTATCCAGTCCAGACACCAATTCCAAAGCTACTTATGTCAGCTCCTTTTCACTCCACCTCCTTCGGTGAACTTGTGTCAAACGCTGATCACACAGTTAGATTCATCTTCTCAGTCTGCATTCTATCTTGGGATCCCCCAACAACCTAGTTTATTGTTTATTAATTAGCACACAGTGAAGTTCACGCTTTGTGGTATACAGTTTTATGAATTCTGACAAATGCACCCACCACCCCACTACTACACAGTCAGATGCCCCTGTGTGGCCCTTTGTAGTAAGACTTTCCCTCTCCTCCAATCTATGGCAACCACTGATTTCCCTATGGTTTTACAGATACTTAAAAGAAAAGTTTGTCTACTTTATTTAAAAATTCAGGTAGCTCCCTGTTCTGTGGGCTTAGGTGTATCACAGACCACACCCTTTTAATACTGCATGTGTGGGTAGCTACCCGCCCACAATAGGAAAAGAGATGGAGCAGTGGATGGGCTGCAGAGTTAACCCACTGGAGCACACACCCAGCTCCTGTGCTTACTACCTGTGAGGCTGGAATCAAGTTGCTAAACATTTCGGTGCCTTGGTTTCCATTTTTTTGAAATGGGGATAATAGAAGAGGCTGGAAGGATGGCCGAGTAGGAGGACCCTAAGCTCATCTCATCCCACAGATACAACGAGATACCATTCACATCAGTGTAAATAATCCAGAAAATGACCTGAAGACTGGCAAAACAAACTCCACAACTAATGGTAGAGAAGAGGTCACACTGAAGAGGGTAGGAAGGATGGAGACGTGGTGGGGAGCTAGTCAGACTGCAGGCCCTCCACAGGATGCAGGGAGCTGTAAGTTCAGAGATGGGAGAAAAACAGACCTTCACACCAGGGAGCCTGTGCAGGGCAGATGAATCTCCATAGCATTTGGCTTTGAAAACTAGAGGGGCCGAATTTTGTGAGTTCTTACAATCAGTGTTCTACTGTAACTTTTTAAAGCCTAGAACTTTAACAATCAGTGCACTCAGCTCTGGGTGAGTCTAGAGGGTGAGAGGAAACTAAGTGCCTACCCTTAAAGAGACAGCACAACAAACAGCCCGGCGGAGTTACAACATAAAAGCAGCAGTTTGAAAAATGCCTGGACTGTACTGGAGTGAGAGTTATTTACTCATCTCAGAGCATGTACTGGAGGGGTAGAGGTCTTTTGGGAGGCTTCTCCAGGAACAGAGGAGCTGGCAGGCACCACTTCCCAGCTCCAGCCCCCAGCCTAAACACACAGCTACCTGCAGGAACCAGCACTACCTAAGTTGCTAACACCAGGCCCTCCCCTCTGGGGTTCAGGGATCTGTCTCCTCCAGTCACACTTGCCTCAGTCTCAACATTGAGGGTCTCCTTCCCCAGAAGATGGGCACAGACCTTGCCAACACTGTGTCTCCAGATCCGTGGGCTTTGTGGGGCCTCAGCTCTGGTGGTGGTAGTCTTCCCACGGAAGACTGACACATACCTCATTAAAATTGTGTGCTCCGACCTGGCCAGCCTGATACCTGTGGTATGCTCTAGGCTGGGTCCCAAACTGGGGCCACTATCCTGGCAGCGTGCAAGCAGCCCCAGTAGGGGCCAGTGACACTCCAAAGTAACTTCTGCCCTGGGGTGAGGGAATAAAAACCACACATGCCAGTCAAATGGTGGCCCCAGCAGTGGACTGGGGGCGACAGCTGGTCTTTCTTCAGGCCCTGCCCAAGGACAAAAGCTTCTCAGAAGATAACACAGGGAAAGCGCCCAGTAGTTTGGTGCTCCTGCATCTCTGGCAAATGCCCAGTCTGACTAAACTCAAGCCCAAGGTGGCCCCACACTGGTTCAAAAACACCACAGAGACCAAACAGGCACC
The DNA here is from genome assembly GCF_002007445.2 of Ailuropoda melanoleuca. Taxonomy (NCBI): domain Eukaryota; kingdom Metazoa; phylum Chordata; class Mammalia; order Carnivora; family Ursidae; genus Ailuropoda; species Ailuropoda melanoleuca. Next base: position 11,127,773 of record NC_048223.1, on the reverse strand, counting down.
ACCACAGGCAAAGAGATCCACTGCAGATGACTGGCCTGAAGGAAAAAATAGCCGAGACACAACAGCAGGGTGCACACAACACATACAGTGGACACCCTGAAGCACCAGGTTCTGGTGAACAGGGGACACTGCACTGCAGGGCACTACAGGAAATCTTCTTCATAAAGCCACTCCTTTCAAGAGCAGAAGACATAGCTGACTTTCCTAACACACAGAGACAGACACAGAGTTAGGCAAAATGAGGAGACAGAGGAATATGTCACAAATGAGGAAATAGGACAAAATCACCCAAGAGACCTAAGCGAAACAGGTGTAAGTAATATGCCTGATAGAAAATTTAAAGTAATGATCATAGAGATACTCACTGGACTTGAGAAAAGAGTGGAGGACATCTGTGAGACCCTTAACACAGAGATAAAAAAGAACTAATCAGAGATATAGTACACAATAAATGAAATTAAATACATTACATGGAACAAATAGCTAGCTAGAGGAAGCAGAGGGATGAATTAGTGAGCTGGAGGACGGAGTAATGGAAAGTAATCAAGCTAAGCAGGTGTGAGAAAAAAATTATCCAAAATGAGAATAGACTTAAGGAACTCAGTGACTCCATCAAGTGTAATAACTTTTGCATTAAGGGATCTCAGAAGAAGAGAGAGATAAGGGGGCAGAAAATTTATTTGAAGAAATAATAGTTGAAAACTTGCCTAATCTGGGGAAGACAACAGATACCCAGATCCAGGAGGCACAGAGAGCTTCCAGTGAAAGTAACCCAAAACTCCCAACAAACAAAACTCCAGGACCAGATGGTTTCACAGGTGAATTCTACAAAACTTTTAAAGAAGAGTTAATACCCATTCCTCTCAAACTATTCAAAAAAATAGAAGAGGAAGGAAAACTTCCAAATTCATTCTATGAGGCCAGCATTACCCTGATAGCAAAACCAGGTAAAGACACCACCAAAAAAGAGAACTACAGACCAATATTTCTGATGAATACAGATGCAAAAATCCTCAGCAAAATATTAGCAAACTGAATCCAACAATATGCTAAAAAAAAAATCATTCACCACTATCAAGTGGAGTTTATTCCTGCGATGCAAGCCTGGCTCAATATTCACAAATCAATCAATGTGACACATCACATCAACAAGAGAAAGAATAAAAAACCACATGATTATTTCAATAGATGCAGAAAAAACACTTGACAAAGTATAACTTCCATTCATGATAAAAAAAAAAACCCAATCCCTCAATAAAGTAGGTTTAGAGGGAAAATACCACAACATAATAAAAAACTTATATGAAAAACCCACAGCTAAAATCATACTCAATGCAGAAAAACAGAACTTTTTCTGTGGACAACGATGTCCACACTCACCACTTTTATTCAACGTAGTACTGGAATTCCTAGCCACAGCAATCAGAAAACAAAAAGAAATAAAAGGCATGCAAATTGGTAAGGAAGAAGTAAAACTTTCACTCTTGGCTAGATGACATGATACTATACATAAAAAACCCTAAAGACTCCACCAAAAAACTACTAGAACTGATAAATGAATTTGGTAAGGTCACAGGACACAAAATCAATATACAGAAATCCATTGCATTTGCATCCACTACTAATGAAGTAGCAGAAAGAGAAATTGAGAAAAGAATCCCATGTACAATTACATCAAAAATAATAAAATACCTAGGAATAAACCTAAGCAAAGAGGTGAAAGGCCTATACTCTGAAAACTATAAAATACCGATGAAAGAAATAGAAGATGATACAAAGAAACGGAAAAACCTTCCATGCTCATGGATTGGAAGAACAAATATTATTAAAATGTCTAGACTACCCAAAGCAATCTACAGATTTAATGCAATCCCTTTCAAAATGCCAATAACATTTTTCACAGAGCTAGCACAAACCATCCTAAAATTCATATGGAACCACAAAAGACCCCAAATAGTCAAAGCAATCTTGAAAAAGAAAAGCAAAGGTGGAGGTAGCACAATTTCAGACTTCGAGTTATATTACAAAGCTCTAGCAATCAAAACAGTATGGCACAGTCACAGAACTAGACACATAGATCAATGGAACACAATAGAAAACACAGAAGGAAAGCCGTGATTATATGGTCAATCTTTGACAGAGGGAGTAAGTTTATGCAATGGGAAACAGTCTCTTCAACAAATGGTGTTGGGAAAACTGAACAAAAACATGCAAAATAATGAAACTGGACTACTTTCTTCCACCATAAAAAAAAAAAACCTCAAAATGGATTAAACACCTAAATGTGAGACCTGAAGCCATAAAAATACCAAAAGAGAGCACAAGCAGTAATGTCTCTGACATCAGCTGTAGCAATGTTTTTCTGGATATGCCTCCTGAGGCAAGAGAAATAAAAGCAACAGGAAACTATTGGGACATCGTCAAAATAAAAATCTTCCGCACAGTGAAGGAAACAATCAACCAAACTTAAAGGCCATCTGTGGGAAGGGAGAAGATATTTGCAAATGATATATCTGACAAAGGGTTAGTATCCAAAATATTGTCATTGTATCATTATATTATACACCCGAAATTAATAAAACACTGTATGTTAACTACATTGGAATTAAGATTTTTTTAAAAGTAAAAAAAAAAAAAATGGCGTTAATAAGAGTACCTGTTTCCTGAGACTGATATGAGGAAAAGATGAGCTGATACATGTAAAGAATGAGGCCTAGAAAACAGTAAGCACTCCGAAACTGTCAGTTGCTATCCTCATTATTATTATTATTACTATTATTAAACCATAAGCTAGGTGTCCTTATTAAAAATGAACAAATTCCTTTTCATTAGGGGACATTTCACATGCTAGATTATAAGCAGAAGATCAGGGGGTTGGGAATAGAAATTTTATATTCTTTCTTGATAATTGCTATTTCTCTTTTATCTAAAGGTTAACTCTCACCCACTGCACAGACAAAACACACATAGCCTTATTCATTTAATAAAAATTTACCCATGATTTAGTACCACAATGTGGACCAGACCTCTCTTTCATTGATACCATTAGCTTCTCTAATGGTTCCTAGCACATGGTATAGATAATATGTAATTGGCGAGTGAATGCATGAGTCCTCACTATGTGCTGGTGGTACTTGAAAATGCAAAGATGAATGAGCCCAGTCCTAGGTTGAGTGGGGGAGGCAGGCATGTGAGTGCTATAATCCATGCCTCACAGAGGCAGGCCTGGCTGGCTCTTGCTGGGTCACTTGGAGAGAGGTCTCAGAGGAAGATGAGAAATCCACTCTGCGGACAAGACAGGAAGGGTCACTCTAAGTGAGGACATACACGTCAGCTTCTGGAGGTTCGAAAGGTCTTGGGATGTTCTGAGAATGGCGAATAGTCTGATATGACTGAGCACGGAATGCTTGATCATGGGGAAGCAGGAGCTGAGGCCAGCGTGGAGGCCGGGGCCAGATCTCAGTGGTTGGTGTGCTCCCTGCTGAGGAGTTCAGACTCCTTTCTGAGGGCAGTGCAAGCCGCTGACGGCCTCTGCGTGAGAAAGTAGAAACGTGAGGTGTGTGTTTGGGTGGGTTAGTGAGGGTGCAAGAGTGAGAGTGGATAGAAGTGGGGACCTTTCAATAGCAGGGAGACTCACAGGAAACTGGGGGGGATATCCAGGAGAGACATGGCTGTGGTCCGAACTGGAATAGTGGAAAGGCGAGAGGGGAGAGGGTTGGGGGACTTTTTAGTGGTAGGTTTAACAGGATTTTGAGATCAAATGTATATAGAGGACTGAGGGGCGCCTGGGTGGCTCAGTCATTGAGCGTCTGCCTTCGGCTCAGGGAGTGATTCTGGCATTCTGGGATCGAGCCCCGCATCAGGCTCCTTGCTGGGAGCCTGCTTCTTTCTCTCCCACTCCCACTGCTTGTGTTCCCTCTCTCGCTGGCTGTCTCTCTTTCTGTCAAATAAATAAATAAAATCTTTAAAAAAAATGTATATAGAGGACTGAGAACAAAAAGTAGGAGAGAAAGTGACATCCAGCGTCACTTTTCCCGGCTATTTGGGTACACTGCTGGATGGTGGAGACATTCCTGGATTCTACCTGGTGGGAGAGAAAGAGTGAGTTCAGGTACACACAGATGTGCATTACATACACGTGTGCATACACACCATTCAGCCCTAGTAATTATTGACATTAACACAGAAAACACAAAATCAAATGTGACAGAGGGCAGTTATAAGGGTGCTTTAAAGGATCATAAAAGAAGGATGCATCTTCCCAAAAAGGTTCAGATTGAGATGAGGGCCAGGAAGGAAACTACGTGCATAGTCACTGGATTGTGGGATGACCTTGACCTGCTTTGTCTCCGGTCACCTCTGACTGGCGTGAAGTCTTCCCTGCACGGGTGACCTTAAATAGATAAAGTGACATCCTACATCTATGGATATAACACCGCTACCCACTGCCCACAAGAGAAACCCTCTGAGCCCTCATCCTCCCCGGGATGATGACATTTTCACAGCGGCAGCCGGTCCTGACTACAGGTGCAGCCTGAGACCTTGGAGCAGAAGGACACTGAATGGCCCCCATGAGAACGGAGGTCCTGTGACCTTGCCTTATTAATGGTGCTCTAATCAATGGAGCAAACCAGTCACGCCCGGCAGAGGGTGCTTTATACTCCAGTCACTGCCTGCTTGCCTGGAACAACATGCCCTGTGACGTGGGTGCTGAAATTAAATGTTAAATTCAGAGGAAGGGCCCTATGGTATGAAGAGACAACGCAGCACACAGAGAACGTGGACTTCTTCTGACCCCTTCTCGGGGGGCGCAGGCCTTTAACCAGGCTGGGGGTTCCTCTTGCCTGCCACTGCATGTGCGCATGACAGGGGCAGGAGGGACCCGGTCTGTCCTCAGCACAGCTGTGACTGTGATAGGACAGCCCTACGGCAAGCAAGGAGGCACATCTATTACAGAGTCTCTTGCTCCAAGCTGCAGATGAGAGAAATCCTCTAATCTCACTCAGTTGTAATCCTGCATTAAGGCAGATCTGTTAATAAAACACTAGTAAAATCAAGAATGGTTTGCAATTATCTTCAACTTCAATTACATACATTTTATGGTTTTAAAAACACACAGATGAAGTATATTTTAAATTCCCTGCACTTCTGAATAAGAGTTCAGGGAAATTAAGAGTTCCAATGAGAAAGTGACTGCTGGAAAACACGAGGAAGGATGAAAAGAGAGGAGAGGATGGTTTGATTAAGATAATATTCTTAATGTTTACCTAACAGGCTAACCCACTCAAAATGATGGCCCCAAACAGTGCTGGCGTGGAGGGTAACCGTGAGCTTACTGAGATGCATGCGGTGTGTGTCAAGCTCAGACACAGGTGTGCTAGCCCAGAGTGTCTCTCCCACCCACAGGAGAGCTGTATGAACCAAGGACACTAGTATCTTCTGGCAGCTCCAGGAGAATGAGCTGTCTTGCCTCTTTTGCTCTGCACCTAGGACTCTGCAGATACGGCATCACGTCCCTGGGGAATCTGTGAAACACGGAAGGGGACAGCCCCATTAGACTGTCTCCAGGAGCCTGGGTCTCCAAACAGTCTGTGCTCCAGGGGAGTCTCATGGGGCTGCCTCTTTTTTCATTTCTAGAAGTGGGGCTGCCGGTGGTGCTAAGACAGTGCAGTCAGGGTGCAAGGAGGCCCTGCTCCTCTGAACCTTTGGGAGGGCACTTGGATAGCACCAGTCCGTGAGAATGAATCACTTTTTGCACATGCTTTCCACGCAAGCTTGTGCCCGTTTGTGTTAGCCTTGTTTCAGAGTTTATTGCGCATAGACCCTATCTTGCCTTGGGACTGATTCAGAGGTGGGGAGGGCCCAGAGAAATAACTGCCCCCTGCTGGCCACAGGTGGGGTCCAGCTCACATGTATGCTTTCTTTGTTCAGCACAGAGTTAGCTCATACAATGCTGGGATGGTGGAAAGAGAACACTTCACATAACAGACACATTCCTGGCTTGTGGGAAATTTGAGAGATGTGGTAACTCTGTGCTGCATTCCACCTGGCGACAGTCCTCAGGAGAGCAGGGATAGCCATTCCCATTAGGTTAGGTGGGTGCACACACCACTCACCACAGGCCACACCACTCCCTAAGTTCCACTCTTCGCAGAAGCTGACTGTCCCTGCCATTCATTCCTTATTCTGCTCGTGCTGCTGTTCACCCCACAGTAAAGAAGAAATGGACTCTTTCTTGCTCCTGTGTTTCTCTTGGGGGAAACGAGAGACCACAAGGGCTGCATGCTTTGTCAGCATGCCTCACTCATTTATGGTGCTTGCCTGGCCCCTGTGGGCATTTGTTTTGTAATCCTTACAAGTCCAGGCATATATAACTGGCCCAAGCCGTGTTTACACAGAACAGCATGCACTGTCACAGACAGCATCTTGGATTTGACTAGATGCCATGGATCTTTGGGAATGCCAACTTTCCAGGTCATGAATGTCAAATCCACAGATCTTGATATGATGAGGAGCAAAATTTCCTAGAATTGAGGTATAGCTTTAGGAGGTTCAGAACACCCTGAAATTGCATGCAAAATCTTGAGTAAGACGATTTCTCTTTTTTTCTTGAGGAGACGGTTAATAACTAGATTCTTAAAATAGCCCATGTTCCAAAAGAGCTAATGATTCATAAACTGTACATGTGTATGCCCCGTCTTATTCCAAAAAAGTTGAGATTTACAAAGATGTCTATGACATAAAAGTTATAATAAATTAGGATCAGGCATTAAAAATGAGAGGTGGTTCAGCTGATCTGGCTATTTGGGACCAAGGTCCCTTCCCCATGACCTTGCCCTATGTCTCTCTGGATCATTCATTATTGAGGCTCTTGATCCCTAACAAGGTCTCAAAAGAAAAGTGACTTTGGAGGTCCCAAGTCCCTGGAGCATGTCAAAGAGAGGAGACCGAACTGAGGATTCTTTCTCAAGAAGCACGTCTAGGAAATTTTATGTATACATAAGTACGGATATGCTTATGTGTATGTACACTAGTAATGGGTGTGTGACCATGTGTGAATGTGTACGTGACCTTGAAAATATGAGTGCGTGTACATGGTGACGTGCTCAAAACTACATCTATATACGATCTTCATCACGTGTTTGTGTGTGCGTCTGAGTGTGCACACAGATCTGTCACAGTCCAGAAATACACAGAAATACACAGAAATACACATGGAGGCAGGGATAGAGCAAGTCCCAGGGGAACCGTAATAGGTAAAGAGGGAGAGAAGAGTTCTCCGGGAAGATTGGGGCACAATCTTTAAGCAGTGATGAGCACGAACAATATTTCAAGATACACTCAACGATCTAAACCTCTGGGAGTTCTATGGGTAGTAAAGTCACAGGTAGTGCTAATACTCCTGCAGTTTGTTGCCTACACTAATCACAGAAGGAAACATTAAACTTCAGTTTCAGCTGGTGAAAATGAAGATGGAAGTTTTTCCATTAAAATGCATGAACCCTCGGAAATATATTCACAGCCCCAGTGAAAGTACCCATTGACCCTGTGTTAAGAACCCCTGACTGAGAGAGTCATGTCCAACATTTTGAAGGAAAATATAGAATAGAGAAGAATGGAATAGAAAATAACAGAAAATATCTCACATAGGAAGAGGTATGATATTAAATATTTTGTTTCAATGGCTGTGGGTGCACGCGTGTGTGTGTGCATGCTGGGTCGTGATGTGAAGCTAGGCAAAATAGTTAGAAAAATGTTATACCAGGGTGTGAGTTTTAAATAAATTCTAAAACTAGAATGCCAGGGAAGAATTTTAAGTGCAGGAACACCTGACTAGGGTTCAGTTGCAAAAACCTTCCTGCAACAGCTGTGAGAAGCGTGGACCAGAGCGGGGTGAGGCAGACAGAGGGCAGCAGTTAGCAGGCCACCATAGAATTTGAAGAAGCAGGAGAACAGGAGAGTGATGGTGAGAATGGAGGGGAGGGACAGATTCTAGGCCATAAGAAGATGGAACCTAGGGACTGGGTGACCCATCAGGTGCAAAGGAAGGAGCCTTGTTTTAGGCCCCTAGGTAGATGGACGTGCCAGTCTGAGATGGAGCTCACAGGAGCAGGAACCAGTCTGCGGGGGACTGAATCTG
>NC_048223.1:11064633-11114633 GCF_002007445.2 Ailuropoda melanoleuca | reverse complement strand
TTCCTTTGCTGCGCAGAAATTTTTAAGTCTAATGTAGTCTCATTTGTACATTTTTGCTTTTGTTGCCTGTGTTTTTGATACCACATCCAAGAAATTGTGGGAAAATCCAATGTCATGAAGCTCTCCTTCTCTGTTTTCTTCTAGGAGTTTTTCAGTTTCATGTCTTATGCTTGTCTTTACTTCATTTTGAGTTAATTTTTGGGCGTGGTTTAAGATAAAGGTCCAACTTCATTCTTCTACATGTGGCTATCCAGTTTTCCCAGCACCATTCCTTGACAAGATTATCCTTTTCCCCATTGTATGGACTTGACATCCTTCTCAAAGGTCATTTGACCTTATGCTGAGGGTTTATTTCTTATGTGTAATTTTAAAATTTTCTAGAAATCATGTTTAAAAAAAATAGAAACAGGATTAATCAATTACATATATGTGTACATATGTATATATAGTTTAACTCAATATATCTAAAATCTTTAAGATACAAGATTATTAATCAAATATTTTGCATATATTTTTAGCTAAGTTTTCAAAATGTGGTATTTGTTTTACACGTGAGCACACGTTGGTCCAGGCTGGCCACATTCCAAGTGCTCAGTGCCTGTACATAGCGAGTGGCTACAAAACTGAACAGCACGTTCATGTCTAGAGATTTGCGTTGAGGACTGTGAGTTTCCTGGATCAGTTAGCAGCGATGGATAAACTTTAGGAGTATACCCATCGCATGTTACCACTTATTTGTCAGGCTGGCTTAGGTTGCAGCCAGGACTGTGACTAGGCTCCCATTTTACCATAATTTTAAGTTTGGGTCTTTGTGCTGAGATGACATCAGAAAGTTTTCATTGAAAAAATAATGAATTTAGGGATTTGGGGTATTGGAGCACGTTTTCCTTAGCCGATACAACTTCCTACCTTTGGAGGAAAGTTTCTCTGTGTTAGAAGAATCCCTCCTAAGAACTGAGGTCCACATTTCTTCTCTGTGGTTTGAGTTGACTACTTCATTCATCCCTGTGGTATCTTGTTCTAAGCTAGAAAGAGTTTTAAAGGAATAATCAAATTCTCTTTTAAAAGAGGTACATCTTTAGTAGCCAAAGCATCTTCCCAGTTATCTAAACCTTTATCTGAGTGTGTGAGCGTACATTTCTTCCAGAGGTGTCAGGAGTTAATTTGTACCTGTTTTATTATAATCCAGTAGAGCCAGAACTCTTTTTCAAAATATGAGCAGTCATCGTTACCTTCCTTGATGACTATCTCTTTAATCTCTTTGTTTTTGACAGACATCATGGCATAATCTTTGACATTTTAAAATTCATCTTCCCAAGTCTAGTTTACTAGAGATAAAGATAATGTTTGTCTTCAAGTTCAAGGAGGCCAAGAGAACAAGACTAGAAGGGCAGTTAAGATAATTTAGTATGGTCAGCCTTTCTAGGATTTTATACTGTTTCTGGGTTATTTCTTTGAAGTTCGTATTGGGAATCATGGTATAAAGGCTAGAGCTACTGTGGTATTGATTCTTAATTTACAGAGTGGTTATTTCCTAGGGAAGTGAACTTCAGATTATTTGGGTAATGACTCACACAGTTTATTCCCTATAGAATATTTCTTGGGTCTCCTTTCTTAAAACGTCATGACTTGCTTCATTGTGTGGCCTTGAGGAAATTACTGAATGTACTAGACTCAATATAATGCCACTGAGGTAGGATATGAAAAATATTAATAAAAAAGTTAGTGAAACACCTGGAGCCTGTTGAAGTAAAATAAAAATTCCCAAATGAGATACTTTGTCATTAAAGATTCTCTGTTATTTTGGAAGCTTATGTTCATGGACTAGACTCATTCCAATTTTGATATTTGATCAAATACTTAACTGTGCCTATGTGTTCACGGAAAAATTTCTAGAGAATAACAAAACCTGGTTAAGAGCTCCATCATTAAATCAGGTCCTTTTACATAAAACATTTAAAAAGTTGATCGAATTGCTCATATGGTCCAGAGCTGACCTCCCCTTTATACCTCAGCTAGTACAGCAAGGCCAGCTGACTTCATGGAGCAATGAGATCATAGAGTAATACATTGCCACATCTCAGGTGATCACAGCTGGCACTGGAAAGGTCTCTCAATCTAAAGATTCCTGCTTTTATTTACCTCACAAGTTGTGAGGTTAGAGAGAAGACTTAGCTGGCAAAGTGCTGGAGCTAGAAACCCTATGTATTGATTCTGTGATAGGAATTTAATTTTGGTTGGATTATCATTTGCCCAGCTTTAAGAAATGAATCCTGGTTGGTCAATGATTAGCTTTGAAATGAACCAGCTCTGGACAAAGAGACATAAGAAAAAGATTCCCTTCTTTCAAGAAGGATTACCCTCCCCTATAAGAAATGAAAGGCCACCAAGAAAATGCCCCTGCCCTGCACCAGCCTGTTTCCTAACCGTGGACTTGCAATGAACCAGTAGTTCTCAAAGTGTGGTCCCTAAACAACAACATTAGCACCATTTGGCAACTTGCTAAAAATATAAATTCTCAAAAGTTAACTATTGGGACTTCATCAAAATAAAAAGCTTTTGCAAAGGCAACAGTCAACAAAACTAAAAGGCAACCTACAGAATGTGAGGAGGTATTTGCAAATGACATATCAGATAAAGGGCTAGTATGCAAAATTTATAAAGAACCTTTCAAACTCAACACCCAAAAAACAAAAATTCCAGTCAAGAAATGGGCAGAAGACATGAACAGACATTTCTCCAAAGAAGACATATAAATGGTCAACAAACACATGAAAAAGTGCTCAACATCACTCGACATCAGGGAAATACAAATCAAAACCACAATGAGATACCACCTGACACCAGTCAGAATGGCTAAAACTAACAACTCAGGAAATAACAGATGGTGGAGAAAGGGGAACCCTCTTACACTGTTGATGGGAATGCAAACTGGTGTAGTCACTCTGGAAAACAGTATGGAGGTTCCTCAAAAAGTCAAAAACAGAGCTACCCTACAACCCAGCAATTGCACTACTAGGTATTTATCCAAAGGATACAAACATAGTGATTCGAGGGGCACATGCACCCCAATGCTTACAGCAGCAATGTCCACAATAGCCAAAGTATGGAAAGAGCCCAGATGTCCATTGACAGATGAATGGATAAAGAAGATGTGGTATGTAGGGGCGCCTGGGTAGCGCAGTTGTTAAGCGTCTGCCTTCGGCTCAGGGCGTGATCCTGGCATTCTGGGATCGAGTCCCACATCGGGCTCCTCGGCTGGGAGCCTGCTTCTTCCTCTCCCTCTCCCCTGCTGTGTTCCCTCTCTCGCTGGCTGTCTCTCTGTCACATAAATAAATAAAATCTTAAAAAAAAAGAAGATGTGGTATGTATATACAATGCAATATCACTCAGCCATCAAAAAAGAATGAAATTTTGCCATTTGCAACAACATGGATGGAACTAGAGGGTATTATGCTAAGCGAAATAAGTGAGAGTCAGAGAAAGACAAATATATGATTTCATTCATATGTGGAATTTAAGAAACGAAACAGATGAACATAGAGGAAGGGAAAGAAAAATAAAAAAAGATGAAAACAGAGAGGGAGACAAACCATAAGAGACTCTTTAGCAGGAGGCAAACTGAGGGTTGCTGGAGGGGAGGTGGGTAGAGGGGCGGGGTAACTGGGTGATGGGAATTAAGGAAGACACTTGAGGTAATGAGCACTGGCTGTTGTATGCAACTGATGACTCACTAAATTCTACCACTGAAACTAATAATACACTATATGTTAATTAAATTGAATTTAAAGAAAACACTAAAAAAAAAAAAACCCCAAACCCGTTAATATAGCAGGCCTGATAACTGCTTTTCTTAGAAGGTCCTGTTTGCAAGGTGACTGAAAACTGGCTTTCAGGAAGGTTCCCATCACTCCCTGCTCAGAATGGATCATTATGCCTAAACTTTAAAAGTAAGGTCATTAATCCTGAACACCTGCCTCCTGGAATTTTGGTACAGACTGAAGCCTCCTTGGTCTATGACCTCAATAATAATGGCAGCACTCAGTGATGTAGAGGATGAGTCCTTCTGTTTCTGAATTAACCAACCCAGGAATTACCTACCCTTTAACTTCTTGAATGAGATAATAATATATTAACACCCTATTAAGTAAAAAACTCCAAAGGAACAATACAGTATTACTATGACTCAGGGATTGGCAAACTATGACCCACAGGTCAAATCTGGTCCATTCCTCATTCTTGTATGATTTGTAAGCTAAGGATGGTTTTTACATGTTTAAATGAGAAAAATTAAAAGAATAATACTTTGTAACATGTGAAATATATATGTAATTCATATTTCAGTGCCCATGAATAAAATTTTATTGGAACACATCCATTTATGTGTTTTCTGTGGCTGCTTTCATGCTACAATGCATACACAGTTGAGTAGTTGTGATAAAGACCATATGCCCCATAAGCTTAAAATACTATCTAGTCTTTTACAGAAAATGTTTGCTGATCCTTGCTACAATTGCTTGGTCCTCTTCACTTTTTTAGGGCCTGGAAAAAAAAAAAACAACCCTACACCATTTCAAATCTTCCTGTTATACAGGTACTATTTGGCTCTTATGAGCAGGTCTGCTGTCTCCCTTCCTAAGACCTTTCTCCCTTCCCCAGAACCATCCAGCAACCTTGAGGAATAAGTCCTACTTCTATTTTCCAGCAGAAAGGAACTTAGTAGTTTGTCCATTGCTTCTGTCCCTGATGGGTCCTTGTCTGCTGCTGCCTTGACTCTCTACCTGGTACAGATGCCATACAGTTCAGGATGGTGCCCTCTCCATGTCACGTGCACATGGTAAATGTTTTATTTTCAGAGCAAAGCTGTCATGCCAGGATGGCTGGGTCCAGAGCGCCTGCCAGAACCACCTCTTTCCTCCAAACCTGTAGGATCATGTGTGACCTGGGTCATTAGTCCTGATGCCCCTTCCTATCACTTAGTTGCTCCCTAGGGATCATGGTGTTCTTTTCTTTTCCTAATTTTTTATTTTTAATTAAATTATAGGCTATAATATTACATTAGTTTCAGGTGATTTGACAATTATAAATATTACAAAATGCCCACCATAAGTATAGTTACCATCTGTCATCAAAGTTATGATGATGTTATTGACTATATTCCTTATGCTGTACTTCTCATCCCCATGACTTATTTATTTTATAACTAGAAATTTGTACCTCTTGATCTCCTTCACCTATTTTGCCAATCTGCTCCCCACCCCCCCGGCAACCACTAGTTTGTTCTCTATATTTACAAATCTGTTTCTATTTTTGTTGTTTCTTCATTTGTTTCTTAGATTCTATATATAAGTGAAATCAGATAGTACTTGTCTTTTTCTGTCTGACTTATTTCACTTAGCATAATACCCTCTAGGTCCATCCATGTTGTCACAAATGGCAAGATTTCATTCGTTTTTATGACTGAATGCTATTCCATTGTGTATATCTACCACGTCTTCTTTATCCATTCATCTAGAGATGGTCTTGGTGTCCTTTTCTGTCCATAGATTTTGACCAGAATCACTGTCATCCATTCCCACAGTCTCTCTTAACTGTGTACCTTACTTCCAAGAAAGTCCCTGGGTTCCTTATACAGATTTACCTGGTCCTTCTTCAGAGCTCTGGACATCAAGAAGTGGGATAGATTTTGCTAAACCATGTGGAGAAAGAAAGACCTTTATATTTCTTCTCCCTACAAAGTAAGGGCGAAAGCCTCCCAAGTGACTCCTATCAGTACAAAGAGAATCTGTTTTAAGCTAACTTGCTCCTCTCCAAAACATGGAATTAGCTGATACAACTTTTTCCTGCAGCACAGTAAAATTGATGGCAAATTCTTTGACACTCCTCTGATGATGAGGGGACACACCTGCACTCCTCTTGACTCTGGGCTCGCTTGTTTCTGCTTTGACCCACAGAGTATGGCAGAAGTGATGCAATGCCAGGCCTGGGCCCAGCTTCTAAGAGGACTGTCAGGTTTTGCTTCCTTACTTTGTGCCCTGAGCCACCATGGAAGGAGCTCAACTACACCAAGGCCATCACGCTGTGAGGAAGCCCAAGCTAGCCATGTGGAGACAGAGATGCTGATCCACAGCCAGTCCCCAATCACTTCAGCCTGTCATTTGAGTCTTGTAGCTGAGGGCCTAGAAATCATGAAGCAGAGAGAAGCTATCTTCATTACACCTTGTCCGAATTTCCTCCCCATAGAATCATGGGATGAAACAATAAAGAACTGTTGTTTTAAGCTACTATGTTTTTGGTAGTTTGTTATAGAGCAACAGAGGGTGATAGAACTTTTCTATGATGCTGAAATTCTGCTGTTATCAGAGTTTAACACTTATCAGAGGGAAGCTAAAATCTGTCTTAAAAAGAAATTTCCTTCCAATAATGTCTGTAGTTTAGTTAATGGTGTGATACCAATACCAACATGAAATGTTAATTCCAATGTGAATTTCCTACTTTTGATAGTTGTGTGATTGTTGTTTCAGTTGTTAACATTAGGCTGGATGAAGGATATAATTGAATTCTCTGAACTACTTTTTTCAACTTCTCTAAGTCTAAAATGATTTCAGAATAAAAAAATAAACAAGTCTTTTTCTCTATGCCCTGTTCTCTTTTGTCTTCGAGGCTGCATCTGTGGAATGCAATCTTTCTCACAGAAAATTGCCAGAGACAGTTGTATGTGGCCCTATTTAAATCTCAGAAGTCTGGCGTGGCACTGTGATTGAATAGGAGATGGGTCTTTCAATTTCTACCTGGGCTGTGTCCATCTCAGAACCCTATGCTGAGAGCTTGAAGAGAATTTCTGAGACTTTTCTGCATGGTGCTCAGTGGCCCTGCCTAAATGGGGACTAAACAGATGTGAGAAAAAACTAAAGAAATCGGGGGTCACTTACCTTGTAAAAGGGATGAGAACAAGCACACTCACTCCCATCTGTCATGCCATCACAACTGCAGAATGTCTGTGACTCTTGTAACTCTTCCTTCTATGCTCAGAACCTCACTTTGTTGGCACCATCCCTCATCTGAGAAACTAACCCAAAGACTCACCCTCTTCTGATATCCCACCCTAAGAACTTCCAAGCTCACCCCATAAGCAATAAAAATTATGCAAGCAATTTTCATCGTGAGACCCCATTTCAGAATCGCCTGTGTGGTATTACTCCCCATTGCTGCACTAAGTCAGTAAGACTTCATTATTCTATTACCAGATTTCTTTCTTTGAGGAGGGGCCTTTCCATGCAGAAGAGTGAGGGAGATTAAAATTGAAGCTTCTCTATATAGGGAGAGTTTGAGGTGGGTTGCCAAGAAGGATTTTGCTCATAAAAAATAGATTAAAAGTGTGAATCAGGAAAAAAGGGCAAATGCCATTTACTCATTTCATTTTTCCTCTAAAAGTGCCAAGTGCTAAGGCTTCAGAGGACAAAAAGATGTCTCTTTTTGTGATGCAGAGACAGATGTATAAACACTGTGGGACAAACAGTGATGGCCGCAGGGACAGAAGAAAGCACAGAGGCCTTTGGAGCACAGGGGTTGGGGAGCCTCACTTCGCTGAGCACCATTTTAGTGCGACTTTTTGCCCTCAGTCTGCTGCAGCCACACTGGCGTCTCTGTTCTTCCAACAGGCCAAGCTCGGGCTTGACGTCAGAGTCTGTGTACTAGCTGTTCTGTTTGGAACATTCTACTCCCAGGTGTTCATGCAGTTCGCTCTCTCACTTTAGGTCTCTGCTCAAATGTCACTATAGCTAAAATTTCAACTTCCCAATGCCCCATCCATTTTCTCTTCCGACTTTAAGTTTTTCTTAGCACACATTTTACTTGCCTTGTTTATTGATACTTTCTCCTAGTAGAATATAAACTCAATGAGGGCATAAAATTTGTCTACTTTGTTCATTGTTGTATTCTCAAAGCCTAGAACAGGGCCTGGTTCTACAAGGTGCTCAATTAACATTTGTTGAATGAATGCATGAATGAGACAGGAGGCCCTTTCTGATCTCCTTGTCTCTTCCTATTACCTTCCTCAATTTTTCTTTGTAACAATTGTCACCATTTTTGACTATTTTTACCTGTTTGTTTGTTTGTTTGTTTGCTGTCTCTGCTCTCCATGGGGACAATGATTTTGTTTTATTCTTTGCTATATAAACTCTGTGCCTAGAATAATGTCTTCAAATTTTTTGAAGAATGAATTTATAAGTAAATGTATGAATAAGTGAGCAAATAAAGAGAGGGCGTTTGGTGACTGTTTCCACCCATCCCAGCTACGTCTCCAATTACAGAGTTATAAAGCTCAAAGACCAAGCTTCTCTGAACTGTGCCTTTCTAGGGTGCTTAAGGAAAGGCCAGGCTAGTAAGAACCAATAGGAGAAAGCAAGACCTCAGCTCAGCTGACCAAGAGGTTCCCTCATGGCCTTGCCACACCCTGAAGCTGTGCCTGAACACGGGTAGAAAGGGAACGGAAACTCCTCCTTTCTTTCTACATGGAAAGCTGCTTCACCCATAGACAATACACAGACTGGGATTTCTTCTCCTAAATAAACACAACTTCCCATTTCTCTGTCCCCCTTGGATCTTTGCTCTCACCCCTGTCCCCATCCTAGATGTGAGAATGTGCAAAGGAGAAGAAAAGAAGTGCCATTTGTTCTTCACAGCACCCTGGCCTGATCAGAATATTAGAACTACCTGGACTGGAAGGAATTTGCATAACTCCCTCACTAGGTTCTCATTCCCTCTTCTTCCCTTTAATTCTAGCCTTTAGAAGTTTTGCAGGGGTTTTTAATTACAATAAAAAAAGGGCATGTACAGTAGTTAAGTAAAATAAAATAACAATAGTTAATATTACAATTGAGCCCCAAACGATGGACAGTTTATGCTCTGCCTTAAAATAAAATAGCTTTCATCTTTTCCCCCTTACAACAGTCTCCTCCGCCTAGATAATGCATTTCGTTAGATTTATTTGCTCAGCCCCGAAAACTTGACACTAAGGGGATTATTTAGTTTTAGATTTGCTGTAGTCCATAGTAATAGCCAACAGGGAAGGGAATGAAGCAGCAATATTAGCAGGGCGATGGGAGGGGAGGGGGCCGGGGAGGGGGCTGTGCAGGCTGCGGCTAAGCAAAACTGCTTGCATAAACACCATTAAGAAGATTTAGACATCGCTTTCCTTATCATCAGCACTCCTGGAAGAAATAAAAAAAAAAAAAAAGAAAAGAAAAAAGGGAAAAGGGACAGGCCTTGACTTGCTGTGTATGCGTTTCCATTAAAGGTTCAATAGGAAATAAAACCAGCTGAGAGTCCAAATGCAACGATGCTACAGACCCATCCATGCTGCCTCATCATGGTCCAAAAGAGACATTTGTTCCACATGTTACCGGAAGCAGCAGCTGGATAGAGAACAAAACACCCATCGTCGCCCCATCTGTGGCGAGCACAGGAAACAAGAAGGCTGCTCCCCGGTGGTGTCGTGCTCTCCTATGTCACACCCCCACCTCCGTCCCACACTCTCCACACATGCACACCCCACATCCTGAGATCACATATTCCTGACTGTCCACGCTCCACCCCAACTGCTCATTGGCAGGCTACCGAGGACAGGAACTGGTGGGAAATGGAAGAAACTGTAGTGACAGAAAGACATGCTGGCTGTGTCTGGCTGCAGGATTGAGAGGGGTGTGTGTGGGACACAGAGAGACAGGGGAGGACAGGAGAGGGGAGGGGAGGACAGGGGAGGGAGGGAGAGAGAGAAAAAAAGGGAATGAGAGAGACAAAATGAAATAGACGGGAGAGACAGAGAGATGAGACGAGATGAGTCCGAACATGTAGAGGGGGAGAGTAGGAAACTGTGGTCAGATCTCCAGAGGGAATGTGGGAAAACATTTCAGTTGGAAGTAGTTTTAAAGTAGTGCTGGAATCAAACAGGCTATTCCCAGAAGAGTGTCTGCTAGTCTGTCTGTCTGAAAAGTTCTGTATGCACCTAGGGCAATGGAAACCTTACAACTAGACACTGCATGGCTCACAGAGCAGCAAGAACAGACAATAACTGGGGCACCTGACTGGCTCAGTTGGAAGAATGTGTGACTCTTGATCTTAGGGTGGTGAGTTCAAGCCCCACATTGGATGTAGAGATAACTTAAGTAAATAAATAATTAAACGTTAAAATAAGAGAAAGGAATGGTATTTAAAAAAAAAGAACAGATAATAATTGCTGTGGGAATCCAAAAATTATATTTGGTATTTTAAACACTGTTCCATTTTCTAGATGCATTCTTAGCAAGGTGTCTCCAAATTGTCAAAGTGTATGCGTGCGTGCGTGTGTGCGCACACACACACAACTAGTGAAGCATTTCTAATGATTACAGGGTTTGTAGTACAGATTTTAAAAACCTAATTGGTACTAAATGTCATTAGCAAGGCACAAATCAACACAAAGTAACATTTTAATTATCAAACTTGTCCATAAACTATTAGCACCCCTGGGGCGCCATACTTTTCTTCGCTCCTTCCACTCACTCACTGGCTCTTCCACTGTGTGGACTTATTTATCCACAGACCAGACATCTTAGGGGCTACTGAGGGATGTGCCCACAAACCTTCCTGTTTTTTAGAGGCTAGTGATAGAATGGATCCTGTGTCCCATGGCAAATTGAGGGCAGCGGGTCACACTGCTCCCACACTAACACTGAATCAGCAGATACCACAGACAAATCAGAGGGAAGGAAGGATTCCATGGGCCTTACTCCATTTACCAATGGAGCAATAATAATAATATAAACATAATTTGAATTTATTGAATTCCTATTATTTGCCAGGTTCTTTTTTTTTTTAAGATTTTATTTATTTGACACAGAGAGAGATAGTCAGGGAGAGAGGAAACACAAGCAGGGGGAGTGGGAGAGGAAGAAGCAGGCTCCCAACAGAGGAGCCTGATGTGGGGCTCAATCCCAGAACTCCAGGATCACTCCCTGAGTTGAAGGCAGACGTTTAACGACTGAGCCACCCAGGCGCCCCATGCCAGGTTCTATAATGAGCACCATCATATACTATCTCATTTTCTTATAGATGCAGAAGCTGATACTTGGAGGAATGAAATAAGTAGTCCCAGTCCCTCAATTAGAAAGAGAGAGTTCTGTATGTTTCCTAAATCCATGCTCCTAACAAGGTCTCTACCACCCCAGTAAGATGAGGGGCCGATGTCTTCAGGACTGTTCATTCTCAGAGCCAAGAAGATCATCCATTCTTTTTAATTAATCTTTCTTAGGTTCATTAACCTCTCACATGGATAAGAGGGTTGGAGTGCAAAATCTTAGATCTTAGACTCTCATAACTGTGAGCTAAGGGAGTGGGAGAGAGAGCTGCCTGGACAGGATTGCGGTTGTGGTGTAAGTCCACAGGTGCACAGGACAGGAACCGAAGCTGACCAGCCTGAGTCCCCTTCATGGCCATCTATTTAACAGGAACCAGGAAGATCTGCTCATTCATCTGGGCATGCTGACTGGACATATTCACGGGTAGGCTCTCAGCCTTGGGGCACATCTACCAGGTAGCCAAGGTCCGGTATAGGAAACATGTAGTCAGTCACCATGGTTCTCCATGGTCTTCAAACTCCATGCACCCCAAAACTCCTTGGTCCCCCAAGACACTTGTCTCTACACCCTGAGCTCACAGAGGGCAGGGCCCATTTCTTGTTCAGCTCTGTATCCTGAGCACCAGTATTTTTGGCATTGAATGAGAGCTCAGGAAACACCGTGGAGTAACACTGTCCATTTCAGTGTATCCACAGGCTTCTGGAAACTGTCCTTTGTTCACAACCACCAAGCGGGACTAACTTAACCACTGCAGATAGGCAACTAGCTCTGCTATTTTAAAATGTTTTCTAGTAAAAGAATTCTCTACCATCCTTAATAACACATTACAGCATTTAATAGCCCCCTTGTCAGGAAGTTCTTCCCATTAGCCAACTTCTCTCTCCTGTGGAATGCCAAACCTACTTCCACTGTCTGTCCTTTGTAGAGATGGAGAATAATTAACGATACACCATTCCTTATGTAATAATTCTTTATCTGCTTGAAGGTTATTTACTGATCTTATAAAAATTGTCTTTCTATTGCCCTAGTCCCAGGGTGCTAGTATAATGTAATGATAGAGAAGTAAGGACTGACACAAACCCTAACCTCCAGTTCTTTCCTGCCATGATTTTAATCGAATGTCAAATGAAAAGATGGGCAAGTAATGAGGGCCGAGGTCAATACCACTCTGAGATGTCCCACCGTGCAGGGCTGTTTCTGTGCAGCCGTAGCTCATGCTGACATTCTGCAAAGCCTGCCCGCCTCCTGCCCCTGGGCCTCAGAGCACATCCACCATGGGCAGGCCCTTGCCTTTTGGAGGGCTGCAGCCATTATCTGGGATCCTTGAGTTCAACAAAATATGTACAATACATATGCCCATAGCCAGATTTTGGAGTACCTATGCAAAAATGCTTTAGGAATTGTTCTAAAAGCTTTATATATATCATCTTTTCTGACCCTCACTACTGCTTACAGAGCAGGTTTTTTATTATCCCCATTTTACAGAAAAGAAAATGAAAGATAAGACTGGTTAATTAACTTGTCCCCAGTCCTGCAGCTTATAATTGGTAGAGCCAGGATCTGAACCCCAACAGTCTGATTCCAGAGTCTATGCTTGTGACCCAACAATGTGATGCCACCAAGGCTGAGCACAGAGGACATGGCACACAGCAGGTGCCAAATGTATATCTGGTGAATTTCAATGGGATGGGAGATATATTTCCTAGGGATCTGTTTATCTATGGGAGTATTTTCCAGCAGGCTTCAGCATTCCTTTCTAAACACTATTCTGCCTGTCAGACAGTCAAAAGCAAAACTTCCAGAATTCAAGAGTAGCAGTGATTCAGAAAACATCAAATCCTCAAAGTCAAAGGATCTCTTGTAATAGAAAGGAGTGAGTTTGATTTAAGAAAGAACATAGTTTTCAAGGAGAGTAAACCCAGTATATTTAGTTATAATTCACATGATAAGCAATAAATTTACAAGCACTAAATCAAACATCCACTATGAACTGATCTGGGATCTAGAAAAAAAAACAAAAGCCATGGCCACTGACCTCAAACATTTAACAAAATAAATTACGGTGACAAAATGAATGCAATAGAATCTTGGAAGAGGAAAGGACCATAGGGTCTTCAGTCCTTCCTTGCAGGGGCTCAAGGCCCTGCATGATTGCAACACTGCTGGCCTCTCCCCATCATCAGTTGCTCCAACCCCAATGGCCTTCCTCTTGTTCCTTGAATATGATGAGTAGGTTCCACCTGACACCCTTTATAATAGCTGCTGCTTCTGTCTGGAAGGCTCTGTCCTATTCTTAACATGTTTCCTTTCATGTCACTCAGATTTCAGCTCCAATATGTCTACCTCAGAGAAGCCTTCCCTGGACTCTGAGGCTGAAGTAGGCTTTTTTTTTTAAAGATTTTATTTATATACTTGACAGAGAGAGAGCAAGTACAAGCAGGTGGAATAGCAGGCAGAGGGAGAGGGAGAAGCAGCCTCCCCGCCGAGCAAGGAGCCCAATGTGGGGCTTGATCCCAGGACCTGGGATCATGACCTGAGCCAAAGGCAGTTGCTTAACCAACTGAGCCACCCAGGCGTCCCTGAAGTAGACTTTCTATACACACACACACACACACACGTCAGTTTTAGGGTACCTCCTATTGAAATTACTTGATCTTCCTTGTTTATATGTTTACATATTTTTTACTTTAATTCCAGTATAACATACAGTGTTATATTAGTGTCAAGTGTACAATATAGTGATTCAGTAATTCTGTACATTACTCAGTGCTCATTATGATAACTGTACTCTTAATCCCCTTCACCTATTTCACCCATCACCCACCCACCTTGTTTACATGTTTCTGATCTGCCTCCTCCGCTGAGTTTATACCCCTGGACGTAGGTTGACTGTGATCCCAGCACCTAGAGTTTGGCACTATTATTGAGTAATTTCATTGCTTTTTAGTCAGCCTCTTTTGGAGGGTACAATTCACATACAAAGAATTCACCTATGTTAAGTGTACAGTTCAATGAGTTTTGGCAAACGCGTAAGTCATATAACCATTACCATAATCATGATGTGGAACATTTCCATTGTCCCAAACTTCCTTCGTTCCCTTCTACAGTTAACCTTACTCTTCAACCTGGCCCCTGGCAATCATGGATCATACATTGTGTGTGTGTGTAAAATTTTTATTTTGAAATATTTTTAAAATTTTTATTTTGAAATATTTTAGTAATTCTCTTCATTCAATTTTATTGGGTAAATGCTCCCTAGTTAGCTTTATTGAGATATAATTGACAAATAAAATAGACATATTTAAAATGTACAATTTAATAAGTTTTAACATATGTGCATACCCATGAAACTACCATCCTAAACAAGACACTGAACATATCCCTCCCAAAAGGTTCCTCATGCCCGTTTGTAATCACTCCCTCTCACCCTCCTCACCACTCCCTATCCCCAAGCAACTGTAATATAATTTGCTTTTGTAATATAGTTTGCATTTTCTGCAGTTTTCAATTTTATAGAAATGGAACCATAAAGTATATGCTGTTTTTGCCTAACTTCTGTTACTCAGCGTAATTATTTTGAGATTCATCCACATTTTAGTTATTTCAATAGTTTGCTCCATTTTCTTGCTGGGTAATATTCCATCATAAGGACATACCACAATTGATTTATCCATTCACCTACTGACAGACATTTGGGCTGTTTCCAGTCTTTGGCTATGGCAGGTACAGCAACCATGAAAATTCATGTGCATGTCTTGGAATGGATGTCTGCTTTCATTCTGAGTGAAAGAAGCCAGAATGTATGATTGCATTGTATAAAATTCTAGAGAATGCAAAAAGCTCATCAATGGTTGCCTGAGGATAGTGTGGGAAAGCGGAGGGAGGGAGAGATTATAAAGAGGCATAAGGAAACTTTATGTTCATCATCTTGATTGTGGTGATGATTTCATATCTATATCTATATATATATATCAAGCTCATTAAATTTTTAACTTTAGTTGTGAGCAGTTTATTGAATATCAATTATACTTCAGTATAAAGGTTTTAAAATATTGGTCACTCAGAATTAATTTAAAAAACTGTGGTGCTGGAATTAAAATTAAAACTCAATAAATAAAAAAATTTTAAGGTGTAAAACTGTGGTGCATACAAATAATGGAATTCTACTCAGCAGTAACAAGGAACAAGCTACTGATAACATACAACAATATGCATGAATCACAAAAGCATTATGCTGAATGAAAGAAGGAAAATAGAAAAGACTACAAAATAATGTGATTTCATTTCTATGCAATATTAGAAAAGGCAAAACTATAATGGCAGACATCTGCTTCCAAGCAAGGGAGCAATAGGTTACAGATTTACCCTCTTGCCTAAAATAATTTCAAAAACCCCAAAACCAAAAAACACAACAGATAAAATTTAAGAAATGATGGTTTCATAACTGATAAACAAACCTTTTCACACAGTATATTTAAATCTTTATCAAAACAAATCTAGTTCCTTAAAGAAAGGCAAGATTTCCTAGCCACTCAGAAAAAAAGTCAAAATCTTCCCAAAGCCTTGCCAGGCCATACAAAACATGTTGCTTCTCCTGTGTCCGCATTATGGGCATGTTACTGCACTCACTTCACACCAGCAATGCTGTCTTTGGTGTTTTTTCTCAAATACTCCAAACCACTGGTCACTCTGGATTTCTGCACTCTGGCTGGCTAGAATGGGATGCCAGGACTGCTCACAGTTACAGGTCTAATGCCCTCACATCCTTCAGGCCACTGCTCAAGCCTCACCTTCCAGGAAGGTCCTCACTTACGTTCTGCTTGAAACTGCAGCACCCTCATCCTGAGCTCTTCTGAGTCACCTCCCCTATGTAGCTAGTCTTCGTAGCACTTATTATGATCTCTGACATGCTCTATATTTTACCTGTGTCCCTCTCCTTGAATGTAAGCACCATGAAGACAGAGCACTTTTCTTCCCTGTTTTCCTTACTGCTCTTTTCTCAGCACCCAGAGAAGTGCCTGGCCATATAACAGACACTCAATAAAGATGGACTGAATAGGGGACTGAAACACACAAGTGAGGATAAATGAGCACATGAACAACACTTACACCAGGGTATTATTGAGAGAAATAAGTAAGATGAACTAGAGATGTGCCCAGCAGGAAAGCAAAGGTAAACCGTATCATTAGTCTCCTCCTTGTTCTACATTGAGAAATCCTAGTAGTAGTAGTGACAATAACAGTAATAATGGCTAATATGTATTATACACTGTGTTAGCACTACTTTAAGTGTTCTCTCTGCATTAACTAATTTAATTCTCATGACAACTTTATGGGATAGGTAGTATTATCACACTTACTTTATGGATGAGAAAACTGAGGCAGAGAGTGTTAAGTAAATTTCCCAAGATTATAGTGCACTGCTGTGACTCGAACCCAGGCAGTCTGGTTCCAGAGCCTATGCTTATGACCACCGTGCAATACCATCTCCTGAAATCCTGAAACTGAACATTTTTCCTTCCATTTAAAGCTTTCTTTGGCTTTTCTATTAGAAAATATTACAATTTAAAGAAGCTAATATTCTCAAAGCTGACTTTTGATATAAACTCTGAGCTTATTTTCCATTAATAATAGGAGCCTGAGACAGTTTCTCTATCATTGGTAGCATGGCTCGAAGAATCGTTCTGACAGTAGTATGGGTCAGACTGATCACTGTGATGCCTGACCATGAGGACTGGGAAAGGCCCATGGGTACCAAGTGACATTCTTCTGCCTCTAAACAAGCCCCCACAGCCCAAGTGAATATATCAAAGAGAGCAACATCTTCACTGCTGCCGTAAGGATTTCTAGGATTGTGAAGATCCACATTCTCCAGTAAGCTTCCCAGGCCTGCATGCTGCTTTTTTCCAATGATGCCAAGAACTGNTCTATCATTGGTAGCATGGCTTGAAGAATCGTTCTGACAGTAGTATGGGTCAGACTGATCACTGTGATGCCTGACCATGAGGACTGGGAAAGGCCCATGGGTGCCAAGTGACATTCTTCTGCCTCTAAACAAGCCCCCACAGCCCAAGTGAATATATCAAAGACAGCAACATCTTCACTGCTGCCGTAAGGATTTCTAGGATTGTGAAGATCCACATTCTCCAGTAAGCTTCCCAGGTCTGCATGCTGCTTTTTTCCAATGATGCCAAGAACTGACTTTTTTAATAGCCAAGAATGCTTAGATCCATAAATGCACTGACAAGAAGCAACTTTAGTCTCAGCTAAAATACTGCTTCACCCAAGGTCAGGATTAATTTATACTCCTGAACTGGCCTCAAGTTAAGAGACATGTAGACAGTTTTATTGGCCTGATTTTCATCCCTTTATAAAGTCAACCACACAGAACCTCTACAGTGGACTTATCCTAGACTTTAAGGGGAAGCCGGTATTTGAATTAGGGCATTTGTGCAGAAGATGAAATGGGATTTATAGGCGTCATATTTAAGTTCACTGAGTATTTGCAACACAAGAGCCTACATGTAACAAAGTTAAATGTGAATGGAAAATAAAAACCAGGATGAAAATATATTTTGAATAGTGGAGGATAAGGAAGCTGGGACTGACTTTATCTAACTGAAACATCTCCCACTTATGATCTAGACTGGCAAATCTATCCCAGAGGTTCACATCATAAACCATTACCTGATGATAGTCTCCTTCAGATATGACTTCACACTTGGGACACAAGACAACATCCACCTGCCATAGAGCCATTTTCAAGAACTGTGAACTCAGAGTATTTTTTACTTTGATGTAAATTCACATTTTCTGGATCTATCCTAGCAAGACCATAGCATAAGACATGCTCATAAACTTGCCCAAGGAGCAGCAAAACTCAGAAGACCTGAAAGAATGGTTTTAAAGCTTCTAAAAGCTTCTCTGCTTACCATGTGACAACCATGTAGATTAGTTCTAAAAAAAAAAGGTTTTGTCTGAGAAAAGAATGAGTCTTAGGAATGTAGATATCATCCTGTCACTGTGGGCTTGGGTCAGAGGTGGGATAGAACAGAATTATGGAATGTATGGGACTTCTTAAGAACCTGGGAGCAAGTAGTGAAGGGATAAAGAAACTCCAGAATGGAAACTTCAGGAATGAAAACTCCTCATGCAAACCCAGGATGTGAACCCCAGATCTACCTTAGGGAAATCTGCATGTGGAAATCACTGGGGCAGTTCCATTGTTTAGTAGGATAGGATTATGTTTCCTTAGCCATGTGAAGTTAGCCGTGGCCAAGAGATTTGCTTTTCTGAGTGAGATGTGAGCAGAAATGTTAAGAATCATTGTGTGCTTCTGCTTTTCATTGGCATGGTAAACAACAATTTTTAAGATGTGCCTGTTTCCATAAGGCTGGGTCCCTGCTGATCTACAATGGACAGGTAAAGTAAATGAGAAAAAATTCTTTGTTGTTTTAAATCACTCAGATTTTTGGGAGGGGGGAGTATTTGTTACTGTGTATAACCTAACCAATGATGACGGATATATCAGCAGAGCCAAATGTTGAAATACTTAAACAGAAAATATATTTGGAATTAAAATAGGCCTTGGGCGATTTCATTGTGCCTGAGTGTATCCTAAGATACTCAGGGCTTCATTTCCTATTAGGAAAGGTATTTCTGGCTCTTCTGTATGAAGTCATTTTAAAATAACACAGGAAATAAAAGAACAGAAAAACCTTCCAAATTAGATGAAACTCATAAACAGACATAACTCTGAATGAACCAAAGCCATAAAAACTGGCTGCCAAACATCTTAAAAATTGGGACCTAAGTAGAGGAAAATAAAAACACACCTTCGCAGATCTCAGGCAGTACATGGTGGTCTTTAAAAGAGGTGGCCCATCCCACAGAACCAAAATCCTCTCCCTTCCTTGAACAACAAGCTCAAGTGTTCAGGAAGTCTGCAGTGGCATCTCTAGACTGCATCTGATGTATAGGCTGAGGGCAGGAATGACTGAACAAGGAAGCACAGATACACTGCATGTGTAGGAAGCATGCAGAAAGGGTGGCAGGTGATATTGCTATGGTAGCTGATCTTACACAGCTGAAAGGAAAGTTTAAATCAACAACTCTCCCACTGTGTTCCCAGACCAGCATCACCAATATCACCCAGGAACCTGTTGGAACTAAGTCCCTGGGCCCTGGCCTGGGCCTACTGAATCAGAAGAGTGAGGTCATTATACTCTATGCTTTCATAGGCCCACCGATGTTCTGATGCAATTCAAGTTTAAGAACCACTGCTCATAGGGTTTTTCATATTCAGAATTTCACTTGAACCAGGCAGACCTGTCCCAAGACAACAGAATGAAATCTACACTGCCACTGCCCCAGCTTACTCTTCTGATCCTCCTTCACACTCCTCTCCAGTAAATATCAGGCCCCAATTTCAAAATCTCTCTATACAAAAGCACAGAGAAAAAGAAAGGAAGAATGACCAATGAAACATAAAAATATAATTTTCACCAAAAAGTCATACCAGAAGCAAATGAAAATCAGATACAGATAGTTTCTCATGAAAGTAAAATACAAACAAAAACAAACAACAAAAGAACTTATAAAAATAAAATAAGAACTTCTCTAAAATAAGAACTTATAAAAATATCTAGAGAGGTATGTGATGCTACTCTCTAAGAGAATGACCTGTTTACTTTCTTGGCATGGCCTGGGAAGACAGTGGCATGGCCTGGGAAGACAGTGGGCTTCTCAGAGAATTGCCATACACTGCATGGTGATGTATACGCATTGTGCTGAGCAATAATAGAACAGAACCATTGAGGGAGATGCGAGGCAGACAGGCTTAAGACAATGCATTTACTCCCCACCTAGTCCTACAGCCAGGGTCTGTGAGTTTCAGTGTCGAGTATCAGTTAGATGATCTGGAAATTCCCTGCCTGGTGGATGGGAGTGGAAGAGTACAGAAATAACTGAAGGTATTGATTGGTGAGTCCACCATTATTAACCAGGGTAAATAATGGTGTCACAAAATATGAGCTAGTGTAAGACAACCCAACCCAGTAATCAATCAAGAATTCTGGCCATTTCTCAGGACCAACAGCATGAGAGCTGACTTGAAGTCCATGTAAATAAATCGGCGTACTGGATTTTACTTTGTCAGTGGATAAGACCATAAGGAACATCAGCTGAGAACATATTTGGCAGCAGGATGCACTGAGGATCAAAAGATGGCAGGAGAGTAAGAGGCACCCTCCCCACCCTCTCCTTCATCGCACAGCCAGAGGACCTAGATCAATTCTGGGAAGAAGGAAAGGAAAAGAAAGCAGAAGAATTTCCCAATTGATTGAGCTTAACACTAGAATCCTAATTATCTGAAAAAGATAGAATTATATCTAATTGACAAAACTTTTGTTTGCCTCGTATCATTGGGAATGGAGGAATGAAGACACAATGAAATTAGCCATAGGCGATAAATAAAGCTGGGTTCTTTGCATGCATACATTACAGCAAGTAAATATAAACATCATCACACAAACACATCAAAACAACTACAACAAAAAAAATAAACAGAGGGATTGTTAAAAGCAGAAAATAGAAAATTAGACAAAAGAAACAAGACCAATTATACCCATTACATCAATAAACATAAGTAGGACAAAGCCATCTAATAGGAAAAATACTCTAAGATAGCAAACCAAAAGCCTCTTGAATGAAAAGAAACATCAAAAGAAAATAATAAATTCCCTGCTTAACTTAAGCAGAATTTAAACCTCTGCTGATAAAAAATAATACACTCCGAAATTTTTTTTTAATATTTAAAATGCTATTTGAAGATACTGGAAAGTAACAAAACGTAGGTAGAAACAAGAGGATATATGACACCTGAAAGAAAGAAACAAAACTGGCTGAGATCTACATTTATTCAGTACCTCCTCCCCCCAGTGGCGCTCCCCAGTTCACGCAGTAAAAGGATCAGAGAGAGCACTAAAGAAGAAAGCAGAAGTCTTACTGAGCCGAGGAATCAGAATTTATAGTCCAGAATGATTGAAAGTTGAGGGGGAGATCTCAGAAAAGTGGGAGCCATAGAAGGGTCAACTCCAAAATCTTCATACAAATTTTCCCCAAATTTTTGTATGACTCCTGAAATGCACATGCACAGGGCGAGCCAGCAAGGAGCCCAGCAAAGATCTACAGGTGGATGATGGAAAGAACTGAGCAGAGATTTTGGCAACCACCCACATTCCCATCAAGTTAAGTATCTTGGGATTTCCCCTGAAACTCTAGAAAGTTCACACCTTAAGGATAACTCATTCTAAAACTATGCATATGAAATAACAGAAAATACATATATTGATCCCTGTGCTAGGAACAGGGATCCTAAGTCCCTTGAAATTTCCTGGGTAACAGGAGTGTCTTTTGTTCTAATGAAGCAACTCTTGGTGGGCTCCTGAATAGCTTCGGGGGGGGGGGTTGTGCCAGAAAGACAGTCATGATTAGAAGCTTAAAACTTCAGCTCTACCTCCATTGTCTGAGAAGGGCAGAGGGGCTGGAAGTTGAGTTAATGATTGATTATGTTCATGTGATGAAGCCTCCATAAAAATCCCAAAATTATCAGGTTCAGGGAGCTTCCAGGTTGCTGAACACACAAAAATTGTGGGAAGTGGCACAATGGTAAGGGCATGATCACCATGAGAGAGAGATGAGGACATGAAAAGTGTGTGTTGGCCCTTAAACTACCCTCACCACAGAAAGCAAGGTACATCACTTCTACTCACATTTCATCATGCAAACCAAATCAGATTTTCATACTTAATTTGGATGGCTATGGAGAGATGCAATTCTACCATGAGCTCATGAGGAGTGCATTTTAAAGCATTTAAACATTTTAATGCTACAGGCAGAATTCAACTCCAGAAGTTAGCAAAAGAGTAACACCAATAACAAAAATTAAGCAAAGCAGACTGATATGATCAATCAATAGCAAAACAGAAAGAATAACAGAAATAAATACACATGCCTATTGCAGACTCCAAGTCTCCCCCAAATCGAATTCCTCCTTCTTTCCTAGCAATAGCGTTTACCTGGGTGCATGACAGCCCCGCGAAGACCACAACTTCCAGTCTCACCCATAGCTCTGTGGATTATGTGATTAAACTCTTGCTAATGGACTTAGTTGAAATGATGGGCATCCCTTCTATGTTACTAATTTTAAAGAAAATGCCTTTTTTTGGGGTTTCCTCCCTTTTCCCTTCCCCATTACGGAACACAGACTTGGCAGTGATCCCACTTTGGCAAAACAGATGAAGAAAGTGTCCTTGGGTGGAAAGAACTGCCAGGGAGGAAACTCACTTCTTGAATAACTTTGTGAAACAGAGCTCTGACTACCTCCAGGGCAGCTGAACTTCTGGTGACAGAGCACTCAACTTCATTCTGCATTAAGCCACTGTACTTTGGACCCTTTTCATTATGTCAGCTTAGCTTTTACCCAAATTAAAATTACCTAAAAGACAATCTTTTAGGGGTGCCTGCCTGGCTCAGTTGGTACAGCATTTGAGTCTTGATCTTGGGGTTGTGAGTTTGAGCCCCATGCTGGGTGTAGGGATTACTTAAAAATAAAAAAACTTAAAAAAATAAAAAATAAACAAATAAAGCCAATCTTTAAAAAGAGTATGAAATACATGAAGCTAGGTAATGTAATCTGATAAACTGGAGCCAGCACAAAATGAGGGTGGGGAACTAGCCTCAAATAATGAAGGAATTCAATGATATATAGCAGACACTTTCCTTGATGCTATGCAAATAAATAAGACACCTGAATGAAATGATGGCTTTTCTATGAAAACATCCATTTCCAAAATCTGCCTCAAAAAAATGTAGAACTGAAATGGTTTCAGAGGTGAATGCAATCAAATAATCAAGACAAATAAAATTCCAATAGTATACAAACTGTCCCAAGCCACAGGAAGAGAAATAACTCTTCCAAATTCACTCTGTAAAATAAGAATAATTTTGACAGTAGAGCTAAACCAAGACATCACAAAAATAAACACTACATGTCAATTTACCCAGAATATCACTGTATAAATCATAAATGAAATATTATTTGCCTTCTCCAAATTCAGCGGCACAACAGAAGTAGAATGTACCACAATGGAAGTATATTTGGGCACTAGGAAACATTTGAATAGAATTATTTACATTAGTAGAAAAAAGGAGAAAATGAGACGATCAAAGGATTTTTCAAAAAAACATAACATACATTTCTGATTTGGAATTTCTTACTATAATAAAATTTATAGAAATTTTCTTGTTATAATTGCATATATACAACTGTGTGGCTCATTTTATATATGCAGTGTTGTAGTTAATTATACCTGAAGCATCTATCTTAGAGGATGCCCCATCAACACTTTTATTTAATATTGCTCTGGAAATTTGGGCTAGTCAAATTTAGCAAAAGAAGGAATAAATGGTATAATGTTTAGAAAATAGGAGGCAAATAATTATTTTTAGCATATGATACACTTTTTACCCTGGAAAATCCAAGAGGATCCACTGAAAAATATTTTAAAGAAAACAGAGAATCCAATAAGGTGCCTAGTTACAATATTAAGGTCAAAAATAGCTTTTCAGTAGACAAGGAGGCTCCAAACGTTGATGGGAAAATGTTACTTAAAATAATACCAAGCAATATGAACTACTACAAAAAACTCTGAAAAATGTGCCATACTTATATGAAGAAAACTTTTAAGTTTTGCTGAAGGACACAGAAGACTAGACTAAATGAGAAAATCTACTGCATTGTTGGCTTAGAAGACTCAGTATGATAAAAATGTTAATTCTTTCTAAATTAATCTATAATTTCAATAAAAAACAATAAAAAAGCAAAATAATTTTTCTTCCACACAAGAGTATTCTAAACTTCAGATGAAAAATAAATATTTGAGGATAGCCCGAACAAATCTGTGAAAGAATTACGAGGGAGCACTAAACCAAATAGTAAAACATATGATAAACTTACAGTAATTAAAACAATTTGGTACTGGCACATAAATAAAGGAGCCTCTGGAAAACAGTTCAGAAATGGATCCAAGCCCATATGGGGATTTAATTTACAGAAAGTCGCATTACCATTCAGCGGGAAAATGATGGATTAGTTAGCAAATGGTGTTGTAGCAACTGGCTAGCCATTTGCAGCAAAATAAACCTTGATCAGTACCTTACTTATTACAACAAAAATGATTTACTTTCACCAAAAGTTAAAACTTAAAATGAAATCATAAACATAATAACAGGAGGAAATTTGTTTGTAACACTTGGGCAACCTCACTGATAATTACGAAAATATACATTGAAATGAAACCAAGATAGCATGTTGTGTGTGTCAGATCAAAAATTCAAAGTATACAGTATGGTTGGAAAACAGATATTTTCACACCTATTGGCAAGATTACAAATTAATTCAAGCTGTTTTAGAGGGAAGTTCAGCAATTTTAACCCAGCAAGTCTGTATGTAAGAATTTAACTTGAGGAGCTACTTGCCCTTTTTGTAAGTACAAGAATGTTTATTTCAGCATTGCTAGTAAAAGCAAAATAACAAAAATGAAACCACTTAAATGTCCTTTACTACAGGCCTGGTATATAAAGTATGGCAAATCTCTATAATAGAATGTTATTCAGCCATAAAAACCAACGTATGTACTAATAAGCAACAGTGTTTAAGTTTTATCAAAAGAAAAATGAAAGATAAAGATATGCAGAGTATGCTATAGTCATGATTTAAGTTTATAAATTTAAACATATATCATTATATATCTTTATACACATTATGTATGTGTAGTGAATTGTTACCACTGTATTTTAATTTGCATCTACTTGATTACTAATAAAATTGAGCATTATTTCTAGCTCTTTGGGTTTCTTCCCCTATCTTGATTACCTGTTTATACTGTTCATCTTTTCCATTGGTTTTTCTACTCCATAATGATTTTTAAGAGATCTTTTCATTCTGAAAACTAATCTCTAATTTTTAAATAAATTGTAGATATCTTCTCCTAGTTAGTGACTTGTATTGTAAAAATTTTATGGTTTCTTTTACCACAGAGAGTTTATCTATTTTAATAACATATTCATATTTATAAAAAAATTTTCTTCATGGTTTATGTTTTGTTGTCCTGTTTAAGGTATCTTTCTTTTCCGAATATCATGAAGATATTCTTCCACCTTTCTTCTGAAAGTTTTACGATTTCATTTTTTACCCCTATGCCTTTAATCCATCTGGAATTTGTATGTAGTGTGAGTTGCAGATCTAAATTTATCTTTTTCAAATTTCTTAGCCCCATTTATGTGGCTTGCCACCTTTGTCATATCTTGAATTACCATGTATGAGAAAAGTCTATTATGGCCTCCATATGGTACAATTGTTAAGAGCGTGGTCTCTTGAAGCAAATTGAGTCTGGATCCCAACTTCATCACTTAACATCTACATGGCCTTAGGCAAATTACTTAACCTCTCAACCTTCTTTACCTCATCTGCAAAATGAGGATAATATTAGGTTCTCCAGAGAAACAGAAGCAATAGGATGCATCTTTATTATAAAAATTCACTGGCACAGTTATAAAGCCCAAGAAGTCCTATGATCTGCTGTATGCAAGCTAGAGAACCAGGAAGCTGGTAGTATAATTCAGTTTGAGCCCAATGGTCTGAGAACATGGGAGCAGAATGGTATAACTCCCAATTTTGGGCCAAAGGCCAGAGAATCAGGGGATCTGATGTCCAAGGACAAAAGAAGATGGATGTCTGGCTCAAGACTAGTGGGCAAATTCGCCTTTCCTCTGCCTTTTTGTTCTATTTGGGCTCTCAACAGATTGGATGACACCCTCTCACACGGTGAGAGGCCTTTACTCAGATTGATCCTATTTCCTCAGTATGCTGACTCAAATGCTGATCTCTTCTGAAACACTCCCACAGATACATCCAGAAATAATGTTTTAACCAGCTACCTGAGAATCCCTTAGCTCAGTCAGGTTGACAGAAAATAACCATCACAGATAATAATAGCTCTTACCTCATAGGGTTGTTTTAAGGATTAAATGGATATTTGTAAATTGCTTAGAACTGTGCATGACACATAGTAAGCACTACATATATATATATGTAGCGCTCTCTCTGAACATTTGTTAAATAAATGTGCTTCAGAAGAGGTATATGCAAAATCCTGCCAGAGTCTTGATTATAGATTAATTTGGGAGAGGTACCACCTTTAAAACAGTAAATCTTCCCGTTTATGAATATGGCAAATGCTTTCATTTACTAAGGCCTTTTATATGCTTCAATAAAGGTTTATATCTATCTAGTCTTATTTATCGTATCAGAAGTATCTTATACTTACTGATTAGGACTATCTCTGAGTACTCCATACTTTTTGATGCTGGTATAAATGGACACTGTGTAACAATATTACTGTTCTTGAATTAACCAAACTTGTTGGCCTCTTTATTGGTTCTAACAGTTTGCAGACACTCTCGGATTTTCTACACGGACAACTATTTCTCCTGTGAGTAATAAATTTTCTTTCTGTCCTTATGTCTTTTCTTTCTTTATTTGTGTTATTATCTCATTCAAAACCTCCAGAAGAATATTGAAAAAAGAGCATCTTTGTCTTGCTCACTAAAGGAATGCTTTGAACATTTTATCATTAAATATAATGCTTGCTTTGGATTTTTTGGTAGCTGTATCAGTTTCTCAAAGGCTGCTATAATCAATGACCACAAACTACATGGCTTAAAACAACAAAAACTTATTCTCCCACAGTTCTGAAGGTCAGAAATATGTAATCATTATCACTGCGCTGAAATCAAGGTGCCAGCAGGGACATAATCCCTCCAAAGTATCTAGGGAAGAATCTACCCTTGGCTTATGGCACATCACTCCAATCTCTGCCTCCATCTTCACCTTACCTTCTCGTGTGTGTGTGTGTGTGTGTGTGTGTGTGTGTGTGTGTGTGTGATCTCCCTGTAATGCTCTCTTTATTATAAAGGCACTTGGGATGGCATTTAGGGCCAACATCAATAACCCAGGATAATCTTCCACCATAAGATCCTTAACTTAATCACATCTGCAAAGCCCCCTTTTCCAAATAATGTAACATTTACAGGTGCCTGGAATTAGGACCTGATATCTTTGAGGGGCCATTTTTCAGTCTACCATAGCATGTATGCTTTAGTAGATTCAGAAGGCATCCTTCTACTCCTAGTTTACAAAAAAGTTTTTTATTACTTTTTAAAATTTCATAAATGACTATTGAACTTCATCGACTGTTTTCTCTACATCTATTGAGGTATGATTTTTCCTCCTTTAATCTGTTATTATAATGAATTAAATGAGTACATTTTTAAGTAAACTATTCTTTATTTCTTTCCTGCTTATGCACATTTTATGATTTGTATGTACCATACTAGATTTCATCTGCTAACACTATATTTATAATTATATTTAGGTTTGGAGTATGTGTTTCTTCTGACAGATTTAGTATTTTAATGATTTCTAGTTCTTCCCAAGTCAGTTTTGTTGTCAGATTTTTCTAGAATTACACATTTTAATTGGTGTGAAGTTCATAATTTTAAAAGTCATAAGGGAATACTATGAAGTTCAAGTAGCTGTGGTTCTGTATCCATAGCTATTTAGTGTGTAGTGTATTGCTTCTCTCTCTCTCCTCTTCCAATTTATCAGTATTACTGTAGAATTTTTTAATAGACTTTTTAAAGAATCTTCTTGCAGTTTTATTAATGGTGCCTGTTATTTTTGCTTTTAGTTTAACTTTTGCTCTTATTTTTATTACTGCCTTCATTTTACTTTGTGGTTTTATGAAACTTAATTTTCTAATTCATTTAGCCGTATGCTTACCTAATTTTTGTAAAGTTCTACTTGGCCTTCTGCTTTTATTTTAAATTTTTATCAAATAAAAATGCACATTGTTAAAAGAGTCAACTTTTTTCAGGAGTCATTGTAAGAAAAATAGCAGGCATATCCACATTTTCTTCACTTTCATCTTTTTTAGGTACTTATTTGTTTTACCTCCATTTCTCTAAATGACATGTTTATATATTGCTACTTTTGATCTTTTTCATTGTAGACATTACCTATGATTTCCCTCTATTAAAATTGAGGATTTACAAATATCTTCTCCCATTCCATGGGTTGCCTCTTAGTTTTGTTGACTGTTTCCTTTGCTGTGCAGAAGCTTTTTATCTTGTTGAAATCCTAAAAGTTCATTTTCACTTTTGTTTCCCTTGCCTTTGGAGATGTGTCTTGAAAGAAGTTGCTGTGTCTGATGTGGAAGAGATTACTGCCTATGTTCTCCTCTAGGAGATGGATTCCTGTCTCACATTGAGGTCTTTCATCCATTTTGAGTTTATCTTTGAGTATGGTGTAAAAGAATGGTCGAGTTTTATTCTCTGTATATAGCTGTCCAATTTTCCCAGCACCATTTATTGAAAAGACTGTCTTTTTTCCACTGGATATTTTTCTCTGCTTTGTCAAAGATTAGTTGACCATAGAGTTGGGGGTCCATATCTAGGCTCTCTGTTCTGTTCCACTGATCTATGTGTCTGTTTTTGTGCCAGTACCACGCTGTCTTGGTGATCACAGCTTGAAATCAGGCAATGTGATGCCCCCAGCTTTGTTTTTCTTTTTCAACATTTCCTTGGTGATTCGGGGTCTTTTCTGGTTCCATACAAATTTTAGGATTGTTTGTTCCAGCACTTTGAAAAATGACACTTCAGATAAAGGACTGGTATCCAAGATCTATAAAGAACTTCTCAAACTCAACACCCAAAAAACAAATAATCAAGTCAAAAAATGGGCAGAAGACATGAACAGACACTTTTCCAGAGAGGACATCCAAATGGCTAACAGACACATGAAAAAATGTTCAACATCATTAGCCATCAGGGAAATTCAAATCAAAACCACATTGAGATACCACCTTACACCAGTTAGGATGGCAAAAATTGACAAGGGAAGAAACAACAAGTGTTGGAGAGGTTGTGGAGAAAGGGGAACCCTCTTACACAGTTGGTGGGAATGCAAGCTGGTATAGCCGCTTTGGAAAACAGTGAGGAGATTACTCAAAAAGTTAAAAACAGAGCTACCCTATGACCCAGCAATTGCACTACTGGGTATTTATCCCAAAGATACAAAAGTAGTGAAAAGAAGGGCCACATGTACCCCAATGTTCATAGCAGCAATGTCCACAATAGCCAAACTGTGGAAGGAGCTGAGATGTCCTTCAACAGATGACTGGAAAAAGAAGATGTGGTCCATATATACAATGGACTATTACTCAGCCATTAGAAAGGATGATTACACAACATTTGCATCAACATGGATGGAACTGGAGGAGATTATACTAAATGAAATAAGTCAAGCAGAAAAAGACAATTATCATATGGTTTCACTTATTCATGGAACATAAGATTCAAATAGCATGGAGGACATTAGGAGAAGGAAGGGAAGAGTGAAGGGGGTGTGAATCAGAGGGGAAGATGAACCATGAAAGACTATGGACTCTGGGAAACAAACTGAGGGTGTTGGGGGGGGATGGGCTAGCCTGGTGAAAGGTATTAAGGAGGGCATGTATTGCATGGAGGCCTGGGTGTTATACGCAAACATTGAATCATGGAACACTACATCAAAAACGAATGATGTACTGTCTGGTGACTAACATAATAAAAATAAATAAAAATAAAATAAAATTGAGGATTTAGTATTTTAAAATACACATTCTTTCCTGCCTTCCATGCCCAAGCCTCCATTTATAGTTCTTTTAATTTATAGTTCTCATTTATAGTTCTCATTTAATTAATAATTTTATTATTCAGTGTTTGATTATGGTTACCCAAATATTCTTATTAAGTGAACAAAGAATTTATTTTGTAGTATGCTAAGATAAATTTTTCTTGCAAAACTTTTTTTAACCTTCATTTTATGGTTTTCATTTGCATGTCTATTACTCATCACTAATTTGTACTCCCAATCAATCATCTAAATGTGCATATATAAAATATGCGAACTTGTTATATACTAGTTTCATCTTCTTGAGTAAATATTTCCCAGGGACTTCCAACCTCTTCTGATCTGAACAGGTTGCCCTTATTGCTCAGTTGTCCTCCTGGAGAATTCTTTACCATTACCAAAGACCCTGATGCCACAATCTGTATGATTTCTGTTCTCTGATTTTATGATTCTCATTTTAGTGGAGCACATCTTCCATTGATTTTCTAGGTAAATATTTTGAGACCTTGAATATCTAAAAATATTTTCACCCTAACCTCATATTTAACTTATAATTTGAAAGGGTAAATAATATACAGGTTACAAATAATTTTCCTTCAGAACTTTGAAGGATTTTTCCTTTGTGTTCAGTTCCTATCAGGTCTTATATATTTCTGATTCGTTCTGACTCCTAAGAAGTAACCCTTTGGGTTCCAACAGATAATTTGGAGGGTTCAGCAGAGTCCCTCATCTTTGGTGACTACAGTTTCTGTCTCTTGTGATGCCATAAAACTGCCAAAAGCTTTGTTCAGCCTTTCAACTTCTCATCCTTTCAGGTACCTCTACTCATCTTGTCTATCTTTCAGCTGCCATTTTTAAATTAGCAAATGTCACAAAGGTAAAAAACAGTGCCAAAAGTAAGGCTCACCTCCCCAGACTTTCTTTGATTTTGAGTATTGGCCTCACAAATCTTCAGTGTCTCACTGCCTCTGGAGCTTTATGATAGCTTCAAAATGAGTAGATAGATGATAGATGGATAGACCCTAGATAGATAGATAGATAGATAGATAGATAGATAGATAGATGATAGATAGATAGATAGATAGATGATAGATAGATAGATGATAGATAGATATTCATTCTATCATTTCTGTTCTTTCTCATTAGGAAAGACAGTCCATTTTTGTCCAACTTTCCAATAGTAAAAACTTCCCTCAATCTCAAACTACTTATTAACCCCATTTACAAGTAATTCTGTTTTAATCTCACCTTCAACCTCACTTCTAGAGGTACTTGTTTTTCCTATTTCTGAGCTTTCTGTGCATCTTGTGGTATAAATGAGGTTTCTTCTCTGTTTTTTTCATTGACAACTTATGATATAAATCTCTTGGATTTGCTAAGTCATTACTACTTTCTAGCTTGTAATTTATATTGCTGCTTGCTGCTTTCTCTTTCTCTTTGATCTCATTCATCACATTTGTGAGGTGTTAGAAAGTGTGCAATGGTTAATCCACCAATATTGCCCAGAAATTAACTAATTTTAACTTTTATTTAAAAATACATATATTGAAGCCTATAAATCTGCCTCTAAATATTACTTTAGCTGCATCGTATAAGTTTCAAGATGCAGTATTTTAATGATTAGATATTTTTAAAATATTTTAAGAATTTATTACAATTTATTCATTTGCCCATTAATTATTTTTAACTTCTTTACATAAATTTCAAAATATTCTAGGTTCAATGACAGCTTCCTTATTGATTTCTTATTACATTTTGGTCAAAGCATGTTTTCTATATAATATTTATTATTTGAAATGTATTGCAATTTACTTTGTAGCCTATGTATAGTCAATTTTTATAAGTATGCCATGCATGCATGAAGATTATTTTCCAACTGTTGGATATAAAGCTCTATACATCAATTAAATCAGGCATTTACTTGTATTATTACATTTTCAATATCTTTACTACTTTTTTGTCTAGTTGACCTATTCATTACTGAGAGAACTATAATGGTGGAGATTTTTAATCTCTTCTCTAATTCTGTTAATTTGCTTTGTGTATTTATGGCTATGCTAGTTGAATGAAGGTTCAGGATTATTTTGTCTTTATAGTGAATTGTTCCTTTTATCATTTTTCTATTGACCCTTCATCTCTTCTCCCCCCAAAAATCTATTTTGCTGAAATTTATAGAATTATATCAGTTTTCATTTGTCCAGAATTTGGCACAGAATATCTACTAGTTCTACCTCAATATTGTCAACATTTCTGTCATTGTATTTTAGAGTGTCTTTTGAAACTGCATATATGGACTTAAAAAATTATCTAATGCACTGGAGGAGATAATACTAAGTGAAATAAGTCAAGCAGAGAAAGACAATTATCATATGGTCTCTCTCATCTATGGAACATAAGAACTAGGAAGATCGATAGGAGAAGAAAGGGATAAAGAAAGGGGGGTAATCAGAGAGGGGAGTGAAGCATAAGAGACTATGGACTCTGAGAAACAAACTGAGGGCTTCGGAGGAGAAGGGGGTGGGGGAATGGGATAGGCTGGTGATGGGTAGTAAGGAGGGCACGTATTGCATGGTGCACTGGGTGTTATACAACTAATCAATCATTGAACTACATCAAAAACCAGGGATGTACTGCATGGTGACTAACATAATATAATAAAAAAATATTAAAAATAAATAAATAAATAAATAAATAAATGAATAAACACTCTTAATTGAAAAAAAATTATCTAATGTGAAACTTTCTTTTAACTAGTATATGTAATCTATATAAATTTATTGTGATTACTTGAATATGTGACTATTTTACAACTTTAGTTGCCCTTTATATTTATTTTATTTCCTTTGTTTTTTTTTCTACTTCCCTATAGTGAGTTCTTTAAATTCCTTTTTCCTCTGTTTTGAAAGTTTGCTTCTATTCCTGTTCTTTTACTATATATACATGAATTAACAAAGATAAAAACCTAAGCAATACAAATCTAAAAACTCACTAATTTCAATTTTCCCCAACCTACTAATATTGTCTAGTATTTTAGTTCCATCTCTTTTGTTAAGTCCCTAAATGAGTTTCAATGGTCATTATCATTTTATTTAGTCAATGCTGTTTAGATTTGCCAAAATATTTACCATTTCCTCCAAACACCATTGCTTCTTGCATCACAAACATTCCTCATTCCTCCTGGTTTTAAGTTCCTCCTTCCAAAAAAAACCACAAAAAAAACAAAACAAACAAACAAAAAAACTTCTTTCTGAAATATATCCTCTACTCATTCTTTCAAAGGAATCGTAGGAGTGACAGGGTCTCTTCATCTTTGTTTTTCTAAAATAGTTCTTCAATTTGCCCTCACTGTTGAATAATAATTTATCTGTGCATACTATTATTGCTTTAAAATTATTGTTTTCCTTTCTTCAAGCTCTCATTTTTGTGGATTGCTCACGATGTCTGATGGTTATACTTCTTTAGGTATTTTGTCTTTTTCTTTGGTGGCTCTTATAGTTATCTCTTTATGTACACTGTTTTGTAATTTCATTACCATATACCGGGGGGGGGGTGGATTTCTTTGTAGTTATCCTGATTGGGAAGCCCAATATTTCTTCAATCAGGGGATGTACATCCTTCATAAATTCTGGAAAAATTTCATTCTTTCTTCCCATTATGTTAAAATATTGCTTTTTCCTATTCCCATTGTCATATTATTCTTCAACAGTAATGAACCTATCTATTATATCCAAATATCTTTTTAAATTTATTTTTTTTTCCTTTTTTCTTTTTTTATGTTTAAGTAGGCTCCATGCCCAGTGTGGAGCCCAACACAGGACTTGAACTCATGAACCTGAGATTAAGACCTGAGCTGAGATCAGGAGTCAGACAATCCCTTAGTCACCCAGGAGTCCCTTTTTAAATTTATTTTTTGATTCAAGTAAAATTAACATACAGTGTTATATTAGTTTCAGGTGTATAATATAATGATTCAACAATTTTATACATTATTCAGTGCTCATCACAATAAGTGCACTCTTAATCCCTTCCACTTATTTCACCGGTTCTCTCACCCACCTCCCATCTGGTAATCCTCAGTTTGTTTTCTATATTTAAGAGTCCGTTTTATTGTGAGGTTTTTTCTTTTATCTCTTTTTCCTTTGTTCATTTATTTTGTTTCTTAAATTCCACATATGAGTGAAATAATATGGTATTTGTCATTCCCTGATTTATTTCACTTAGCATTATACCCTCTAGACCCACCCATGTTGTTGCAAATGGCAAGATTTCATTCTTTTTATGGCTGAGTAATATTCCAGTGGTGTGTGTGTATGCGTGTATGTGTGTGTGTGTGTGTGTGTGTGTGTGTGTGTGTGTGTGTAGACCCATGCCACATCTTTATCCATTTTATTTATGGTTGGAAAATTGAGTTGCTTCCATATCTTGGCTATTGCAGGTGCATATATCTTTTGGAATAAAAAGCTTTTGCACATCAAAGGGAACCATCAACAAAACAACAACAACAAAAAGACAACCTATTGAATGGGAGAAGATATTTGCAAATGATATATCTGACAAGAGGTTAATATGCAAAATATATAAAGAACTTACACAATTCAACACACACAAAAAACAATCCAATTAAAAATGGGCAGAAGACATTAATAGACATTTTTCTAAAGAAGACATACAGATGGCCAACACCTGAAGAGATGCTCAACATCACTGATCATTAGGGATATGCAAATCAAAAACCACAATGAGATACCACCTCAAACCTGTCAAAATGACCAAAACCAGAAATACAAGAAACAAGTGTTGGCAAGGATGTAGAGAAAAAGTAACCCTCATGCATTTTTGGTGGGAATGCAAGCTGGTGTAGCCACTGTGGAATACAGTATGGAGGTTTCCCCCAAAATTAAAAATACAAGCACCTTAATCTGTTCCTTGCTTCCTATCTTTTTTTTTGCCTCTAATACTAAATTCTGAATAATTTCTTCAGGTCTACCCTCTAGTGACATAAAGACCAGAATTTTGGAATTTTCTCTTCAGCTGTGTCTAATTTATGTTCAACATTCTATGGCATTTCTAAAAGTTATATTCGGTCCTCTTTCAAATTTATCTGACTTTTTTCATAGCAACTTGATATGTTTTTAGAAAGTCATTTTATTTTTAAAAGATTTTATTATTTATTTTGAGAGAAAGAGTGAGTGAGGGGAGGGGCAGAGGGTGAGAGAGAATCACACTGAACAAGGAGCCCAACTCAGGGCTCAATCCCACGACCTTGAGATCATGACCTGAGCCAAAATCAAAAGTCAGATGCTTAACTGACTGAGCCACCCAGGTCCCTCTAGAAAGTCATTATTTTATATATGTAATCATTTAAACATACTTTATATTTTTTTCAGATTGTTCTCTTATTTCAGATTCTTGTATTCTAATCATTTCATGCATTGTTCCTGTTGAGTCTTACTCATGGTAGATTGCTCATGCACTTAAGTGTTTTAAATTGTAAGCTCACTCATTACTGGATTATAATCAGTTAGTTATTGTCACAGTAATGGTTCATAATAAACCATTTTAGGATTTAGTCCAAAATAGACTTAATAATGATTATTATTAAGCATTTATTTTTGCTCACACCTATGGGTCATCTGAAGTTTGGCTAATCTGGGCTGGGCTCTTGCTAGGTTTGATCATAACATACCGGTTAGGTCCTAATATACTTCAGACTCTAACTGCAGGTTAGGCTCAGATCCATCCCATATCTGTTTGAGTACAAAATGATGGCAGAAGTACAACAGGGCAATTATAGCTGCGTCAAGTACATTTTAAAACTTAGCTTGATTCATGTCCCTTAATAATCCATTGGCCAAAGCAAACCACATGGTCAAACCCAACATCAATGAGGTGGAGAAATTCATTCACCTCT
This sequence comes from Ailuropoda melanoleuca, assembly GCF_002007445.2. NCBI lineage: Eukaryota > Metazoa > Chordata > Mammalia > Carnivora > Ursidae > Ailuropoda > Ailuropoda melanoleuca. The sequence continues at coordinate 11,078,812 of NC_048223.1, read as the reverse complement.
AATGGGAGGAACTGCAGAGTCACATTGCAAAGGTGGGTGGGGGAGGTATAGGAAGGGATGAAGAAATGAAAACAATAAAGCAATCTATAACATGAGGCCCTCTTTTTCTGTGAGAAATCTGTGTGGCTTATATTGTGGAAACTTTCCTTCAGAGTAGTTTTGCATTTACTCTTTTCAAGAGTCCCAGATGACCAATTTCTATGTCATTTTCTAGGCTCAGTTCTAAGAAATTGCTGACAGTGTAAATTCAAATCCCACGACCACCTGAAGTTAACCCCTGGATTTGGAGTTTTCATGTCCCTGACTTCCTGCATGAGCTGAAATAGGAAAAGAAAATCTTCCTTTGCCAGTGGATGGATTATTTTCCTAATTTCCTTAGGATACTGCCCTTCCTGGGTCCTGTATGTATGAGGGGTTCTAAGGTCTAACTCTCTACATGACACAGCACCAGAGTCTCATATCATGTTCCCTTTTTGCGTCAAACTCAAGTGTCAAGGTTCATAAAATCAGCACCTTTCTTCCTGAACTTAAGGCAAACCCAACATAAACTTACCTGCCAATCCCTATCATTTCAACTTTCTTCATGGTTTCTTGCACCTAGGTATTTCTCTTTCTTTACTGCAAACTCATCTGCACAATGAAGTAAATATTGTATCCACCATTTCTTGATGTTTGTCATGGGGAAGGTTTTCATTGAATTCAAATTGCCACTGATTATAAGACGCACTTATTTTTCATGCCACCAAGGGGACAGGGTAGTAATAATAACACTGTCAATTCAATTATAACACAAAGCTATCTTATCACTTAGAAATTTTTTATATTGTTTTTTTAGATATAGAATTTTATCATAACTCATGTATATATAAAAAGGAAAATGTAAGTAATATAAAATTAGTCAAGGTTGTCTTAAAACTGCTTCACACTCAGAGTTTGACACTTCTAAATTACCTTTTGACTAAGAATCATTGATATTTGCATTTTTCCCCATGACATTATTTTCTTTTAAGAGAGCTGATGATGCAACAGTTTTTAGGAAGCACTTCATTATTTCTTGTGTTTTGTATTCAAAGTTGCTGCTGTCCATTGTACAAAGTTTGAAGGTGGTGTCTTCTTGATCTTACCATAATGTGTTGAAGGAAGGTTTTCTGATGACAACAAGGACTCATTTTCCTTCCTCAAATGGTTCTTAAATCATTTACTGATTAAAATGTTAAGGGGATAGAGTTATCTAGTCCTATCATTAAGAATATCCACCAAGTTTGTACATGCACTAGCAATGAGAACACCATCATTTCCAGATGTCAATGTGAAAATGTGAAAAATATGCCTCTTAGAATCAATAAAATATGGTAATATGTGTTTTTGCTATAACTGGAAGTCAATGCCACTTTTTAAAGAAACCATAATAATCCAAAAAAAATAAGGGCTACTCAAGAAAACATGCGCATATGTATACAAACAACAAATGTGAAATTATATACCTATGATAGTAATAGCTGACATTTATTTGGTACTTACTCTTGCCAGACACCATGCTAAGCATTTTACATACATTATTTCAGTCAGTCCTTACACAGTCCTACTTAATACACAATCCTATTTAAATCTTCATTTAATCCTTACACAATCAAAATTTGAACCCACTACCACTTGAGTATGCAATGAAAAATATACCATCCATCTATCCCTAACTGATCTAAGCACTACAACCTCTCAGCTGCATAGGGGTCCAAACAGGTGGATAGAAACAGATTCAACTTGCCAGTTTCAGTATCTTTCCTAGTAAAGGGCCTTGCACTTTGATGGAACTCAACAAATATCAATGATTGAATAAATGCCAGCAAGATACAATAATAGTCCAAATTGCTATAATCTGTTGAGTGTGTAGTATATATAAGGCACTGTGCTAGGTGCTTTAAATAAACATGTTCTCCCTTAATACTTAGCAAACAGTTTTCAAGGAAGGCATTTTAAAGAAGAACAAACTGAGCCTCAAAGAGGCTAAGTGACATGTCAAAATTCATACAATCAGTAAGTGAGAGAACTATATTTGCATCATAGTCAGAAACATGTCCACCACCTTCCAAAGGCCTCAAACAGCCTATACAATCATATGCCCTGGAGGTACATTTAAGATTACCTGGGATTCCTGCATTTTCTAGGTTAGAATATAGGTCAGAGTCTGAGTTCTCAGGAATCTCTGAGAACATTCCTGGGACAAATGAAGATGACTCGTGCTGAGTCACCACTACAGAATTCATGCACCTCTTGGGTATTCAAATGGTTTGGCAGAATTTCCATTTCTCTTTTTAAACCTCTGACTCAATCTGCCTACCATAACCTAACCTGTAATTGAATTAGTTCTTAATAAAATGACATACATTTTGAATCTGTCTTCATTGTAGCTTCAGAAATTATCCCTTCCCAATTTTTCTGGGTCAAATAACACTTTGTATCAGGTGATTAGTGAGGAATTCTGATGTCATTCATTTTATTCTGTATGTACCTCCCAGGAAAGGGATAATTCAGATATAAATGACTGTGCTATAGAAACATATATTAGCTTAGGTTTATAAAGTTGTACTAACAAATCTTTAAGGCCCAGTTCAAATCATTCCACCTCCAAGAAAGCTCAGATTCACTTGTTTCTCTCATTTCAAACTCTCATGGCACCTTGCTTAGTTCAGTACTTAACACAGTCTACTTTCTTTTCTTTTCATAATCTACTTTCTATTAAAATGATTTATCTGCCCCCCCCAAATCGTGAGTCCTTTGTGTCCCTCTTACTTTTCTTTAGGTCCCTTATGGTACCATTTTTTGTATATGGAATTTGCTCCACAAATATTTGTTGAAGTGATCCAAATGTTCAATTCTGAACACTAACTCTTATTCCAGTTTTGATTTTTTTATCATGATCTGATTAGTACAGTTAGCTTTTTGAAATAATAGCCTAAGAAAATTCTATTCTTTCAGCTTCTATTTTTTAAAAAAATACACACACAATGAAAACAAATCCCAGAGCCTGACATCTTTCCAAGTACACCAATAGTTGCTTTGCCTTTTTTGGTTGCATTGAACTCAATCAATCAACCTAACCCTTCACAAAACCCAGGGGTAAGAAGTGAGTAGAGTTTGGTGAAGTTATGGAGATTATTGTCCTATAAATGCTCCAATTTTCCCACGATGAGATTTGTCTTGCTCACTGTGATTTCCGGAAATTCCTTACCTTATCAGCCCTTGGCACAGTGTGCTCTGTAGTAGGCACTCAATATTTAATGAATTGAGTTGAATTACTCTTAGTTCCTAGATTCATTTACCGGAATCCAAACTAGTGTGTCTGAGAGAACTCCATAATAATGGGTTAATCACTCAGCAAATAGCCAGAGAAGCCTACTAATTTGTGACCCATCCCATGCTGAATGTAGGGTCTGAGAAGTCTTCTTTAAAACTGCAAATTAAACCATATTGGCATGGTTCTGTTTTGATACAACTTAAATCCATATTTTGCACATACTGTAAAATTCCTTCTAAATCTATATGGCACTCAAAGATTTTAACAATTAAAAAAGTAATAATTAAGTAACTGAAAATGTTCTTGGTACATATTTGGTATCTAAATAATTACTGGAAGGACTTTTCAAAAAACCTCAACCAATATACTTGGGAATGATTATGGCCCAGTGACTTAGGTAGATTTGACTGTGACCTACTAAAGTATCCTCTAGATGCCCCCATTGAAAAATGTAGCAGCAAATCCATATCCATCAGTTCTGTGGCAGAAGCCACAGACTCATTATCTTTTTTTTGCTGGGGGGATTTTTCCTTCTCACTGTTCTGGTGAGGAGAGATTGTGGGGATGCCCAGAGCCCAAATTATTGACCAGGACCCAGGCAGTGTGCACTTGTTTTATAGGGACCTTAGGGATCAGGGCTTCTGATTTTTCAGCCTGCCTTCTGGGGCAGGGGCCTGATGCCCTGATATTCAGGCAACCCTTTTTAGGTAGAGTCTCCGTGTCCCCTGTGAGGGGGGATGGGGATGGGCACAATGTGAGCTGGTATTTCCAGGCTTTATTCTCTGGCAGCTTTCCCTGGCAGTTTTCTGTGACTCTTCTGAGAGTCAGAGCAGCAGTGGCCAAATTCTAGCCTCTGTCTCAGAACAGAGAGATCGCAGTCCACCTCCACTGAGCTCTCTTGGCCTCTTTAACTCTGTTTCTGTCGGTGCTACTAAAAACCCTGCAGCGTCCCGTGTTGTGTGCCCCACAGCCTGTGTCCCCGCCCTCACTTCCAGGGCCTGCACATCTCTGTCCTTTGTGTTTCTAACACCACCAGCTGCCCCCGGTTCCCATGGGCACTCCTGAGCTCTCTGTTTCAGTGTGGTTCGCCTGCACTCCAGAGCGCCAGTTTTTAGTCTGGTCACGTGCATGCTCCCGAGCTCCCGGTATCAGTCCAGCTCCAGTGAGCGCTCTGGAGCTCCCGTTGTCAGTCTGGATGCACGTGCGCTCCCGAGCTCCCGGTTTCAGCCTAGTTCAAGTGAGCACTCCAGAGCTCCGATGCAGACTTGTTCTTGCATTCCCGGGCTCACAGTCTCAGTCTGCTCTCTCCCAGTGCTGGTCCTCGAGTCTGGCCCACTCCCTAGTGCAGGAGGCTACTGCTTCCTGGTGCCCGAGCATGGTGGCTCCCTCCCCCTTCCGTTTCTCTTCTGATATCTGTGCGCAGATTCAGGGATCCCCTTTGTACCTCAATACTCTGCACTGGAGATGTTTCTTTGTAGAGATCCAGATGTATCTTCCTGCAACTCAGGCTGATTCTGTGGGTTTTCAGGATGGTTTGGTACATATCCAGCTCGACTCAGAGGACCAGCTGAAAAAGGGGACCCCTACTCCTCTGCCATCTTAACTCTGCCTCGTCTTAGATCATTTTTAAACAGAATTCTTGATTTTTGCACTTTCCTATCCACTGTTTATCTACTAATATAGTTTGTATTTATGTAAGTAAATGTAAATATTTAAGCATAATCTATTTATATATTTTTGCCATAATTTAAAAATTTCTTTATGTGATAAAATATGTTTATTATCTTAAATAATTTCTGAGTTTATTGTCTTGGTTTATTGTCTTGGTACCATTTTAATGGTAGCCCAAACCAAGGTTATACATGTAATCGCCTATATTTTAAGATTTTTAAATTTTATTTTCTACATTTGTCTTTTATCCATTTGATGGTTTTATATTGTATAAAGAAGTCCACCTTTATTTTTTTTCTAAATGGATTTCTAGTTGTGCCAGCATTATTTATTAAAAGGACCATTCTTTTTCCATATCATTAGAATGTCACTGTTTTTACATATTAAATTCTCTCACATATCAAGATCTATGTCTGGGCTCTTAATTATCTCTCAATGATTTGTTTGCTTAAGGAAATATATTTTACCAATATGGGACAACTCTCATAATAATATTGGCCATTTTCAGATATTTATTCTTCTATAAAAATGTTAAGATGATCCCCATACTACCCCCTTTAAAAACAAAAACAAATAGTTAAATCGATATTTTGGTAGATATTAAGTCTTCTCATCTAAGAACATGGTACATCTCCCCATTTGATCAGATTTTGTCTTTTATTAAGATATGATATTTCTCTGAACATGTATCTTATACCTCACATATTGGTTGTTTCTAGAAACTTGATAATTTTTGTCACTCTGTGGATGGAATAGTTTCTTATTTTTTCTAGTTGGTTATAACTAGAATATAGAAATATCTATTAATTTTGTTTTTCTTGCATTGTCTATTCTACCAACTCTAATAATAGTTTTACTAACCACTTTTTTATATGTGCAATAATACTATCAACAAAAGTAGATTTTATTTTTGTAATATTTATTTTATTCTTGAATTTACAAGAGCTTTGAAAACAGCATTCATTTTAGTGGCAAAAGATTTAGTGTTACACTCTAAGAGTGATGTTGGTGTTAATTTTTGTTAAATAAAATTTATCTTTAAGGAGTTTCTTATATTCCTAGCTTTAGCCATAATTTTTATTAGAAATAGCTGCTAATTTTCACTGCCTGATTTTTGAAAATTTATTAAAATTTTGGAACTTATAAAAATTATATTATTTTCTCCTTTTATTTATCAACCAAATTCATAGATATCAGATACAAAACCACCTTTGCTTTCCTAGAACAAATCCTACTTGTTCATAATATGTTATTTTTTCATATACTGCTGGACACCAATAGGTAATATTTTATGTAATATTTTTATAATTGTCTTGAGATAAATGAAATGGTCTTTAGTATGCTTATTTTTTCCCCTCTACCATTTCATAAAGTTTTTTTGCTGAGGTTATAATCATCTTACAAAATGAATTTTTAAAATATCCCCTCTCTAAATGGTCTGGAATAATTTTCATAATATTAAAATTACCTGATTCTTAAAATTTACTAGATAGAGTGCAGCTTTGAAACTATCTGGCAGATTTCTTGTCGAATTTATGATCCGTTCTTTTGCAATTGGTTTAAGTTTCCTACTTCTTGAGTCAGAATTGGTAGTTTAGGTTTCACTATAAATCATTTATTTTGAACTGAATGAAAATGAAAATACAACCTATCAAAATTTATTGAATGCAGCTAAAGTAATACTCAAAGGGAAATTTATGTCATTAAGATCTTTTATCAGAAAAGAATAAAAGTCTCAAATTACTAATCTAAGCTTCTACATTAAGAAACTAGAGAAAGAAGACGAAATACCAACTCAGAGCAAACAGAAGGAAGGAAATAATAAAGAACAGAAATCAATGAATTTGAAAACAGAGGAACAGGGGAAAATCAATGAAACTAAAAGTTGTTTTATTAAATATCCTTGAAATTGATAAAACTTTAGCCAATCTGAACAAGAAAAAAGAAGGTAAAAATTACTGATTTCAGGAATGAAAGAGGGGACATTACTGTAGACCCCACAGGCATTAAGAAAATAAAAAAATTTTTTAAAAAACCAACCCACAACATTAAGGGAATACAATGAAAAATTTTACATTCATACATTCGACACCTTAGGTAAAACTGAGAAATTTTTGGAAGACACAAGTTATCAAAGCTTAATAAAAAAATAAATGAAAGAGTCCTACATTTATTAAATAAACTAAAGTGGTTGTTAAAAGCCTTCCAACAAACAATTAACAGAAAATTCCAGGCCCCAGACAGTGTCACTACTAAGTGCAATGAAATAGTTGACGTTGAAATAATATCATTTCTACATGATGTCATACAGAAAACAGAAGAGAAGGAAACACTTCCTAACACATTTTTATGAGTTCAGCATCACCCTAATTCTAAGACTAGACGAAGAAATTACAGGAAAGGAGAACAGGAGACCATGGTCTCTCATGAACATAGATGCAAAAACCATCAAGAAAATATTAAAAAATTAAATATTGCAGATCATAAAAGGATAACACATCACAACCAAGTGGGGTTTATCTCTGGAATGCAAATCTGGTTTACCACATTAACAAACTAAAGAAAAAAATTGTGATTATCTCAATAGATGCAGGAAAAGCACTGAACAAAATTAAATATCCATTCATGATAAAGACTCTGAACTTGGATAATATGAAAACTTATATAACTTGATAAAGGACACTTACAGAACACTTACATAAACCCTACACTAAAATCATATTTAATGGTGAAAAACTGAATGCTTTCACCTCTAGATCAGGAACAAGGCAAAAATGTGCTCTCTCTGGAAAATGGCACAGTCATTGTGGAAAAGAGTTTGGTTGTTTCACATAATGCTAAACATGGGTTACCATTTGTCCCAGCAACTGCACTCCTACATATTTACCCAGTGAAATAAAAGCTTACATTCACACAAAACCTGTATGGAAATGTTTATACTAGCTTTATTCATAATTGCCAAAAACGGAAGGCAATCCAGGTGTCCTTCAATAGGTGAACAGATAAAAAAAAAATCTGGTACATCCATGCAATAGAACACCATTCAGCAGTAAAAAGACATGAACTACTACTGATTCATCCAACAACATGAATGAATCATAAGTGCAATTTGTCAAGTGAAAGAAGTAAGACACAAGACTACACATTGAATTATCCAATTTATATTATGTTCTCAAAAGCAAAATTACAGAGACCTCAGAAAGGTCAATCATTACTAGGGGTCAGGAGTGATGAGAGTGGTTAACTACAAAGGGGCAGCACAAGGAATTTTTGGATCAGTGGAATTGTTTTGTATGGTACTGTGGTTGTAAATATATGGCTGAATGCATTTGTCAAATCCCAAAGAACTACATTCTCACCACAAGAGTGAGTCTACTACCTGCAAATTTAAAAAATGAACACAAGATGTCAGGGAGACCCAAGATAAAATGTAAACTATCACAAATGAATCTAACCATGTTACAAATAAATGACTTAGCTACACTGAATGGCGTAAGACAAAACAGAAATTAACCTAAGTAACTTTGCAAAAGGATGTTTTCACTGGATACTGGTAAAGCTAAAGACAAAAAGAACTGTACATCAACACTGTGCTCTAATTGTAGTACGTCCACATGGTAGAATATCATTCAGCAATAAAAAGACATGAACTGATTGATTCATCTAACAACATAATCTTTTTTTATTTTCTGGATATATTATGTTCAGTTAGCCACTGTAAGGTACATCATTAGTTTTTGATGTAGTGTTCAATGATTCATTAGTTACATATAACATATAACACCACAACATGTGCCCTCTTTAATACCCATCACCCTGTTACCCCCACCCCTCTGAAATCCCCAGTCTGTTTCCTGGTGTCCATAGTCTCCCCCAACATCTCAGGGTCTGGCTGTGGTTGCCCCTGTCTCCTTCCTCCAGGATTTCTCTATTCCCATCTCATTAACTCACACCCCTTTATCATGCAGAACTATGAAACCCTGCCCAGCTCCTCTGTCTCTGAACTTGCATTCTCTACTGTTGCGGGCATTTAACTTAAAAGGGCTCAGCTGTTACCAGGAAACACCCTACCCCACGAGGCAGGGAGATTAGAAATAATTTTAAATATTGTTTTTCCCCCTTACAAACCTTCCTTTATTATATGTCATAAGCTATAAGTGGACAAGGGGTAAGTTTAAATGGTTTTAGCTTCCCATGGGTAACCAGACCTGTGCAGGTGGCATCATGGCTGCCTTTTCTGGCTGGATCACCTGCTGGGTAGAGAGCCATAACCAGTGGGTGGAAAAAAAGACTGAGTTAGGGTAAAGGAGGGAAGTAAATGGCAGACTAAGAGAAAAAAGGACTGCATTCAATCTTTTAAAATACTTAAAAGTGGCAGATAAAAAGAAAAGGCACTGATCTTATGATGGTTCTGATAAGAAATGTAGAAAAGCCATGACATTAGAGGTGAGAAGGTGACATGACTTGGAGAACACAGGTTGTCCCTCATTGAGACCAGCAGGAGCCTGGGCTGGCTGGCAGCCCCCAGACAGGCAGGAAAGGAAGCCCTGCAGCCGGTCCATATTGCACCTAGGTGCCTAGTGTGGGGCATTCTGCACCCAGGTAGCCCTTAGTAACCTTTTTTCAGGTCACTCTTTTTTTTATTTTTTAAAGTAGGCTCCATGCCCAGAGTGGAGCCCAATGTGAGGCTCATGATCGTGAGATCAAGACCTGGACTGAGATCAACAATCAGGCACTTAACCCACTGAGCCACCCAGGCACTCCTCAGGTCACTCTTTTACCACAGCTTTCTCACATTTGTCTCAGAAGTAGTTTTTAGATGAAAAGTCAAAAGATAAAAAAGATCAGGGAGCTAAAACAGGTGAGGATTTTACAAATCTAGCCATCTGTACTGCTGAGTTAGTTGTTCTTAGTTGGCTTTTAGAAATGGGCAACCCAGTTAAACATTTTAGGAATTTTTTCATATCAGGTACAATTATTCCTACCTGTTCTGTCTGATTTCTGACCTATTATCTTTATTTTAACCACAACACATCACTTATGGGGATTTTTTTGGAATCTAATGTTTTCTTTAAAAGAATTTCAGGTAAGCAGATCAATTAAAACTAAATAAACATGTAACAAACATTTACAAAGAGAATCAAGACATGGTCCTTGCCTTAGGGAACTTGCACTGGATTGAGAGTTATAGGTGTATTCAAGACAGACTGACAAGGCAAATAAAAGTTCCATGGAACACTGAAGGTAGGCTTCATTGAAGAGGGAGCATTTAAGAAAGGAATGGAAGATGATGAGAAGGAGCAGAATAAGAGTATACCAGTAAGAGGGGACAACATGTATAAAGCTCCTGAGCTGGACAAGAGTTTGGGTGGTTTGAGGAACTGAAAGCAGACAGCTGAGCCCAGAGACCAGAAGGGGGTGGCAGGAGGTGAACTTGCCAAGGCAATGACTGACGGGAAATGCTATGAGAACTACAGGGTAGGTGTGGTGATCACTCACAGGATAAAGGGACAATAGACCACATTCTTTACCTCAACAGCAGCACTCCTTCATGTGCACTGTGCCAGGCTCTTCTATTATGGTAGAAAGGATTTTTATGGGATCAGTTACTGGCTAACTGGCTAATGGTCACATACCTTGATCACTTGCTGGCTACTGATCAAATGCTTTGCCAGCTGATTAGTTTGGCTCTGATGGCAATCGATGCCAATGCCAATTTTCTTATAAACTCATCCATTCCCTCATTTATGTATCCACTCAAAACATATTAAGCAGAGTTATTATCATATTCTTAGTCACATCATTTGCATTTAAAACCTGTTTCTTTGTGGTTGTGTTTGCTGTTATTGTTGTTATTGTTATATAGCCATCTACCTATACATGGTATTATTCATAGTTGGTTAAATCTAAGAATGTTCCCATTAAAAGCTAAGAAGGGAGGGAGGGGGGCACCTGACTGGCTCAGTTGGAAGAGGATGCAACTCTTAATCTTGGGGTTGTGAGTACTTAAAATCTTTACAAAAATAAAAAATAAAAGCTAAACAGCAAGAGCTTGGTTAGCAATGAAATCTTCATTCATAAAATAGTTTCAGTAGGATAATCTGGGGATCCTTGTCATGATCTAACTGGTAACAACTTTCCAGGAACCTATCAAATATGCAAGGTTGTTTATTTTAGAAAAGTGACAACATCAAAAGATATTCCATATCCTGGGTTATTAAATACAGAACAAGTTGCATTAAAAAAGATAATGCTGAGCTGGAATAAGAGGAGGAAAAGAGAAATTCTAGTTTTAAAATGTAGGAAATCACCTAGAAGGAATAGGAAAATAGGAAATTGAAACACAAATCCATTTTCAGTGATATTAGAGAACTGAAATCTCCAATCATGATATAGGGGGAAATAATGCTGAAGCTGTGAAAGTCAAATGCAGATGTAGAAAAACTCCAAGATCATTCTGATGGTTGCAGGCCTCAGGCAAAACCATCACTCCAAAGTAGACAGCACACCCGGTATCACAAGCCCTTGAAGGGAACACTGAAAATGGTGTGCAGAGTAGTAGCAGTGCTTTCCTGAGCCAGGTGTAGACCCAAGGGTCTCAGGAAGCAGGGAAAGGATGGTATAGGTAAGTTATATTTGCAAGATGTAAATTGTTGGTAAAGTGAGGTGAAGGAGAGAAACTTAATGAGCAGCTCAGGATACCAGTCTCAGTTGGCTGGGAGGAGTTATAGGCAAAGAACTCTAGACTCAACCTTCCCCACAGGGAAATTCTTGTAAGCCTGGAAAATAGCCCAGGAACCACCCTTCTGCAAAATCTCTGGCAAACAGCTGATACAGAAAAGTCTTCATATTTAAGATGAGTAATGAGTGATATCAAGAGAACTTGAATAGGACCTGAGTAGAAATTGTATGGAGAGAAAGAGGGGCTACAGAATAAAATAGCAAATAAAAATAACTCAACAAAACTTTGCCACAGAGCAAGATGAAAATGGTGATTGGCATGTTGGCAAAAACTGAAATCTGAAAGAGACTAGATACTCTACAGAGCACCAGCACAAGATGAAAGATGCAAATTCTCGAGGATGAAATTGAATGCGATTGTTAGAACTCAGGAAGAAAAAGAAATTTTTAAAAACCGACCTGGCTTAAGAAAAAGGGCTATGAAGGCCACGGTTCTGGAAGATCTACTCAGCAAAGCTAATGAAGCAGGAAGGAAGCGAAGCCCTACTGGACCTACCTCATCAGAAATGGCAACTTTGAGAGTCATAGAGCAAACAAGATAGAATGGAGAGAAGCATCTGAGCCAGGAGTGGCCAGAAGGGAGAGGTCTTTATTTTTGGTATTAAAAATATATATACCTGAAATTAGAATCATTTGCTTTTGAGACTAACATTAATACACAATTATGTGTTTATTTCAAAAATCTTATGCTAAGCAAAACTCTTCTCTACTGAAAGATTACACTGTATTTGAATTTCAAATCAAACAAAGGAACATCCATTTAAAAAGTGTTCTTCTATACTTTCATATTCCACAAAAGGTAAAATAATATGACAGTCAAGAAAAGCTTTGATTGTGAGAAAATTCTTATCCTAGTTCAAAGATTTCCAAAATAAAAGAGATATAAATGTGATAGTATTGAAATTGATGCAGGTAATTCTAATCCAGAAACTTTCTCTGTATGAAATAAAAACAACAGAAAGACAAACCATAAATGCTTTCTTGGAAACAACAACTGTAGCTTTTTGATTGATTAAAAACAACTGCAGCCAGAGTTTCACTACTGTTTAGAATGTAGAAAGTTAGGTTGTGTGTCACTCCCACCCTACCAGATCAAAAAAGCCAGGTAAACCACAAAATCATAGCTTTTCTTTAACCCAACAGGCAGCTGAGATCTTAGGGCAAAAAATAGCCGGAAATCCAAATGGAAATGGCCCTATCCAAGGGGAAAAAGACAGGAGCACTGGCTCAGCTGTTGCAGAGCATGGGAGAAAGGGACTCCAGGAACCAGACAAGAGGGTAAAAAGAATGCAGGTAAAGGCCAAGCAGTGTAAGGTAGCATAGAAGTACAGAATCCCTACGAACTATAAATATGAGTGGAGCTCACACTTATTCCAGAGACCTCCACTGGGTCTCACAAGAAACCATGAGGAGAAGGGCAGGAGATGGGCAAGAACTTCCCTCGGTGGCACAAGTCTGGAAGAGGGGAGTGATTGCCACTGCAAGAAGCATATGGAACCCTACATGAATCCTCTCAGCTGCTTCCAGATGAAATCTCATTGTACTAGGGGGAGGATAAAAGAAGCCCCTTTACTCATGGGGAAGGAGCAGTCAAGAGTTCTGGCCATTGCAGCACCTGGGTGGCTCAGTCAGTTAAGCATCTGCCTTGAGCTCAGGTCATGATCTCAGGGTCCTGGGATCAAGCCCCGCATCAGACTCCCTGCTAAGCAGGGAGTCTGCTTTTCCCTCTCCCTCTGCCTGCCACTCTCTCTGTCTCTTTCTTTCTCTCTCTCTCAAATAAATAAATAAAATCTTTAAAAAAAAAGAGTCTTGGCCATTACAAATAAAGCTGTTTAAAACATTTGTATAAAGGGTTTTGCGTGAACGTAAGTTTTCGTTTCTCTTTAGTAAAACCTACTGGTAGGATGGCTGGGTCATACATAAAAGTATGTTTAACTTTTTAAGAAACTGCCTGTTTTTCAAAGTGACTGGACCATTTTGTTTTCCTGCCACAATAGATGAGAGTTCCAGCTGCTGAATGCCCTCTATAGCATTGATGTCAGGATTTTGTTACTGTTGTTTAAATTTCAGGCATTCTAACAGGTTTGTAGTGGTATCTAATTATGGTTTTATTTTGCACTTCCCTAATAACTAGTGTAGTTGAGTATCTTTTTATGTGTTTATTTTCCATTTATATTTCTTCTTTGTTGAAATATTTGTTCATATCTTTGCCCTGTTTTTTAACTAGGTTGCTTGGTTTCTCATTAGTTGGGAAGTTCTTTACATACCGTGGATACAAGTTCTTTATCAGATATGTGTCTTTCAAATGTTTTTTCCCCAGTCTTTGAGTTGTCTTTTCATTCTCTTAACAGTGTCTTTTTGAAGAGCAGAGGTTTTGAAATTTTGACTAAGTCCAATATATCGTTTTTAATGATAGTCCTGGCTTTGAATTAGAAATATCAGTATGAACTCATGTTTTCTCTTTATTTTTTT
>NC_048223.1:11049400-11064533 GCF_002007445.2 Ailuropoda melanoleuca | reverse complement strand
AAAAAAGGAAATTAAATCTTCATAGAATATCCTCTTAATTTTTAATCATAATATAGAATTTTTAATCATAAGCATTCTGTACCCATTCTAAAATATTAAGTACAATAATTTTAAGAATACATGGGGAGTTAGAAAGAACAAAATGTGATGTATCCCCCACCAAGGCATGCACACGCATGCATGCATGTGCGGACACACACACACACACAATTTAAGGGTAGGTTTAGTAATCAATACTCATAATTATGACAGAATTTCCTAGAACATTCCAAGGTGACTGCTTAATCATCTAAGAAAGATGGTCATTAGTGGAAAGTTCATTAAATATATTTGTAAATAAATTTTTTACCAACAGGTAATATACATATAGAGTACTACAAAAAGCCTAAGTGTAAGCTCGATGAGTTTTTACAAAGTGAATATGCCTGAGTCACTAGCACCCAGATCAAAGAAGAGAATATTACCAGCACCCTAAAACCCCCCCTTATATTCCCTTACAATCACTAGCCAACTCCCTGATGTCTAACATTACAAAGTAATTTGGACTGTTTTGAATTGGGTATAAATAAAATCTTATAGTGTGGAGGGGTTTTGTTTTTATTTTTGTTTTTGTTTTGTTGGTATCTAGTTTCTTCTACTTACCCTTATGTTTATGAGATTCATCCATTGTTGCATATTGTACTGTCATTCTTATATGGTGGTTCATTGTGTGACTGTATCATTCATCCATGTTGATGTACATTAAGGTTGTCTCTAGCTTTTGACTGTAATAAATAGTATGACTCTGAATGTTCTTGTACACCTATGGGTAGACATATGTGCACATTTCTGTTGGGTTTATACCTAGAAGTAAAAGTTGCTGTGTCCTAGGATAGGTGAGCATTTTTGGTAGATACTGCTAAGTAGTCTTTCAAAACGGCTGTATCATAGCCTCACTCTCATTGTGTGTGATCAGTTTCATATTTTAGCCATTCAGGTGGGCAACTAACGTTATCACATTGTAGCTTTAATTTGCATTGCTTGAGGGCTAATGAAGTTGAGTACCTGTTTAGTGAAGTGCCTGTTCAGGGTTTTTGCTCATTTTTCTATCAGGTTGTCTGAGTTTTTATTATTCATTTGTTTTATAGTCTGCATATGAACCCTTTCTCAAATATGTGTAGTGCAAATACCTTCTCCAACTCTGGGGCTTTTCCTCCAGATATCTGCATGGCTCTCTCTTCACATCTCCATTCAGATGTTGCACTGTCAGTGAAGTTCATCCTGACCATCCCATATAGTGAATTTTTGGCTGAAACCACCTGATACTCCTCATCTCTATTTCCCTGCTTTGATTTCTCCTTAGTATGTATGACCACATGACATGCTACATACTTCTTTCTTTCTTTCTTTCTTTCTAACTTCTCTTCCCCTCCACCCTACCCCCAATGGCAGGAACTTGTTTTACTTTATTTTATTTATTATGTTCCAGACATTCAATATATTTTTTTGGTTGGAGGAATTCATATAAACTAGATGAACTGCTCAGTGATTTATATGCATTCTCTCTCTCTCCCCTCTCTCTCTGAGTCTATGAGACATGTTATTTCCAAATTCAAACACACATTGATGTATGTTGTGATAACATTTTATTATCAAAAAGTAATGTCAACTTTAATATTTAAGAACTGAAAATTAAGGACCACCTTTGACTCTGAGGGTCCAAAAAAAATCCCCTTGATTCTTTGTCTGCTTGTTTTACCATGAAACATCTGCAATGATGGTTATTCTAGCACTGTACATACATACATTATGTTACCAAATAAATTAAAAAGAAACTCAACATCCTAGTTCAAGCACATGATTATTGTAAAAACATGATGATCTAATTATGTCGATTTCCAGAGAGCCAATCAACAAAGAATTAATTTATTGACTAAATTCATCATTATTTTCAAAGAAGTTATGTGAGGGTGCTTATAGTATAAGTGTTATGTAAAAAGTCAGTGAATATTTAAATTTAAAAAAGAAAGAAAAATATAACAATACATTTCAGACATGACTTTTAGGCTCAAATATACTTTGTGATATGTGTGCTGCTATTAAATATTATAATACCATCAAAAAATTATGTCCCTTATACAAGATACAAGGCTTTTGCTTTGACATTCCATTTTGCATGTCTTGTATTTCAATATATTTCACAAATCTTGCTTTATAGCTACTAATTTTATTTAACTGGCTATTAATAAATAGACACATATATGGAGAAAAAAAGTGAGTTCAAGGCTTAAGAACTCTTTTTATGTTTATGAGTGAACAGGGAGAATGGTGTTATACCCACTGAACAAAAATGCTACTTTAGACAACTCTGCATTGTCTAACAAGCATTTACTATACATCTTCTCTCTGTGCATGGCCCAAGCTTCATTTTCTGAACTCTCAGAACAGATGATTTAGTGCAAGAGAAGGTGTGTGCCTAAGCTGGCATATGAAATTAGGTAACAAACAAATGCATCATCCTCCTTCCATCACAGCCTTAATGTCTGTCTCCAGTCTGACCTGGGCTTCCGGCTTCAGGCTGAATGAAGTCTTTGACTTGAAAAGGATTAAGTACAAATAGCACTGTCCTGCTTCTCTCCTAATCTGCTTTAGGACAATAGGGGTGATAGAAGAGAGTGTCTCATTTGTGCAGATGGCTTAATTTAAATAGCAGTTCATGAAGACTGACTCGAGTCAACATCAGGGCTTCTTTGGTTTTCCCCATCCTGTGACTAGGGCCGCCCCTCATCACAGTCTTCAAGACATGATATGTGCTCCCCATCCAGGTGAATTTACACAAAATTGATTAACACTTCACTTGCATGTTATTGAACTTGATGTATGAGTTTTAAATCATACAGCTCATGGCACTTAGTCAACAAAACACTAAAATGTCTCTTTTTTATAATGATTTGGATGATGTGGCTGAAGTTTCCTAAATTATTGAGACTATAAACCAATTTATTAAATTGAGTGAAAAAGTTTCCATATTAAGTAAGATGACTCTTTTTCTATGCAAAACCTTCTTATGAAAGGTTAAATGACTTTTTCATCATTCTTTCAATGTCTAAGATAAATGGTCTTGAGTTGTCAGCCAGATGATATTTAACTCAGCACTCTACCAAAATTAAAAGCAGCCTATGAGAAAAGGAAGAAAGAGATACAGGAAATGGGGCTGAACAAAATAAATGGAACATTCATGTTTACATGTGTTTGTTTAGACTCCCAGCCAAAAAGTAAGTGATCACAAAATTATTGTGGTTTTTTTGCACCCTTTTCATGCTGTCTGACTCAGTGTCCAGTGTGATGGCTTTACTGGAGAGGCACAACCTGGAACAGGAATATTGGCCTTCAGAAAAATTGTGAAGAGGCAATGGTGTATCTTTGGCTCTTACCTACAGTTGTTTCCTCCATTCTAACCTTTCCAATACCTTCATCCATGCAAACACTTTAACTTTTCAAGGGTCCAAGATCTCTCTCAGTGAAAAAGAAAATGCTCATGTAATACCTACCATATCCAGGTACAGTGCAAGGCACTGGGTTTCCATAAGAACAAGGAAGATTGATCTTCCTAGAAAAGGTACACTATGTAAGATGCATTATATTATATAGGATATAGATGTATGTTTAAAGAGCTATTGAAATACAGAGAAGTTGTTGATATGATTCTGACAAGTTCATTTTTATTAAATTTTTTTAAACCATCTAAAAAGAGTAGTGATTAAGCCAATGTTTAGTACCAGATTATAGAAGATACTGAATAACAACTGAAGGAATAGATTACACTGCAAGCAAGAGGAAAACATTAAAGGTTTTGGCAACAACAAATGAAAACCAAGCTTTCCGAAGAACAATTTAGGAAAAAATCAAAAATGAAGATGCTACTTAGGAAGCTACTCTTGTCAAAACTGCAATGCAAATAAATAGAAAATCTGAGCAGACCTATTTCTATTAAGAAATTAATTTTATAATAAAAAATGTTCATATATTCTTCTGATGCTGAACATGATAGACTGATACAGGACATGCTCTCTTGCAGTGAAAAATTAGACAAAAAAATTATTTCAGACTTTGCACAACAGGTAATACAGGACTTTGATTCTTGAAAGAAAAGACACAATGTGATCCCTCTGATCACCCTGGAGGCATTTTCTGGACTGTGATGCAGGGAGAGGGAACACAGCAGAGCCTAGTGATCACTATGAGTTGAGAGGACAAAGACTGGAGTTGAGTGAGGCTGAGGCAGTAGGAATGTGTGAAGCAGAACACTGGGAAGGATGGTAATACAGAAAGAAAAAACTTCAGAAATCACCATAGTGGGTCCCCTTGAATGTTGCTTAATACTAAGCTGTCATACACAGGATGAAATTCTACAAGGTTGAACAAAAAACTACCAGGAAGTTGTAAGCTGAACAACTCCCAGAGCTGATATTTGTTCAAGTTCTAACCAGCTGAAATGAAGAAACTTTGTCGAACACTCAAGACATTAAGACTCCAGAAAGATCACACCTCGTTAGTAAACCTAAAGTTTAGTTCCAGAGTGAAGGCTATTCTATAAGTACCCCAAAATGCTTCAGTAGACCTCAAAAAGATCAAACTGAATCACAAGTAAATAAATTGCCAGCTCAAACAAAAGTCAACCCTCTTTAAAGAAAGACAACAAAATCCCCACCAACAAAATAATATTCCTAATGGACAGCATCTAATAAATACCAGATGTATGAAGAAGCAGTAAAACATCACTCAAAAGAGGGAGAAAAAAATCAATAATCAGATCCTGAAATAACAGGGAAAAATACTTTATTGCAGTTATTATAAATATTAATATTATAAATATGATCAAGGATTTAAAGGGGGAAAACAAAATGAGGGGAGAAATGGAAAATGTTAAAAAGTGTCAAATGGAACTTTTCGACCTGAAAAACACAGTATCTGAAATGTAAAATGAAACACTACAATTAATAGCTAATTAGATAATATAGAAGAAAAGATCAGTAAACTTGAAGACACAGAAATGGAAACTACCCAAATTGAAGAAGAGAGAAATAAGACTTTAAAAAAGTGAATTGAGACTCTGTAACCTGTGGAACAACTTAAGAAGTTGAACATATATGTAATTGGAATCCCAGTAAAGGGAGGAGCCACATATATCATGGAAATACTCATAATAAGAACACTGGAGTGGCTATATTAATATTAGATGAAGTTCAAGACAAAGAATGTTACCAGGGATAAAAAGGATCATCTCATAGTGACGTCAATTCATCAAGAGACCGTAACAGTCCTAACTGTGTATGTACCTAATAACAAAGTTTCTAAATACAAGAAGCAAATGCACTGAAAGGAACATAGATAAATCCACAATTATAATTGAAGTTTTCATCAATCCTCTTTCAATGATTAATAGAATAGAAAATCTGTAATGATATTAAAGAGTCGAATAGCACTATCAACAAACTTACCTAACTGACATTTATAGAACATTCCATGCACCAACATCAGAATACACATCTTTTAAAGAACACATGGACAAAAGATCCCAAATAGCCAAAGCAATTCTGAAAAAGAAAAAGAAAACAAGAGGAATCACAATTCCAGATTTCAAGCTATATTACAAAGCTGTAGTCATCAAGACAGTGTGGTACTGGCACAAAAACAGACACATAGATCAATGGAACAGAATAGAGAACCCAGAAATGAACCCACAACTATATGTTCAACTGATCTTTGACAAAGCAGGAAAGAATATCCAACAGAAACCAGACAGTCTCTTTAACAAATAGTGTTGGGAAAACTGGACAGCAACATGCAGAAGAATGAAACCGGACCACTTGCTTATACCATACACAAAAATAAATTCAAAATGGATGAAAGACCTAATTATGAGACAGGAAACCATCAAAATCCTAGAGGAGAACACAGGCAGCAACCTCTTTGACCTGGGCCATAGTAACTTCTTATTAGACACATCGCCGGAGGCAAGGGAAAAAAAAGCAAAAATGAACCTTTGGTACTTCATCAAGACAAAATCTTCTGCACAGTGAAGGAAACAATAAAAAAGGCAGTCTACAGGATGGGAGAAGATATTTGCAAATGACATATCTAATAAAGGGTTAGTATCCAAAATCTATAAAGACCTTATCAAACTCAACACCCAAAAACCAAATAACCCAGTTAAGAAATGGGCAGAAGACAAAGAAGGCCCAAGACCCTGACTAAGTATGGGAGAAAAGGTGAGAAACCCTGCTCCCAAAAAAATTCCACCCCCAAATAATAAATATTCCACCCTCTTGTTAACAACTCTCAATAGATAGAGTCCCAAACCCTGGGGTGCACAGCTCTTCCTTGAGCTTTTCTCCTCTCACATCTCGAGAGTATACTCTCTCTAATAAACTCCTCACTTGCACTGCTCAATCACTGTCTGGACCATCCTTGAATTCTTTCCTGTGACAAGACTAAGAACCTTCAGCAACTCCTTTGAGATGGGCCCAGCACCCGGCATCTCCTCAGTCTACCCAACAACATTATGACCTAGAAATTCCACTCCTAGATTTGTACCTAAAAGAAATAAACTTATATGTCTACAAAACACTTGTACAAGTATGTTCAAAATAGCCCTATTCATGATAGTAAGAAGCTGGAAACAATTCAAATAATCATCAATAGATAATAAAAAATAAATTGTGGTATATTTATTCAATGTAATACTTCTTAGCAATTAAAAGGAATAAACCATAGATACATACAGTATGATACATCTCACCAACATTATGCTAAATGAAAGATGTCAGACACAGAAAAAAGTACATACTGAATGATTCCATTTATATAAAATTCTAGAATGATTGAAGCTAATTTAAGATGAAAAATATCACAAGGGGTGCCTCGGTGGTACAGTCAGCTGAGCCTACAATTCTTTTTTTTTTTAAAGATTTTATTTATTTATTTGACAGAGATAGAGACAGCCAGCGAGAGGGAACACAAGCAGGGGGAGTGGGAGAGGAAGAAGCAGGCTCATAGTGGAGGAGCCTGAATGTGGGGCTCGATCCCAGAACGCCGGGATCACGCCCTGAGCTGAAGGCAGACGCTTAACCGCTGTGCCACCCAGGAGCCCCTGAGCCTACAATTCTTAGTTTTGGCTCAGGTTGCAACCTTGGGGTCCTGAGATGGAGCCCCACCTTAGGGTCTGTGCTCAGCATGGAGTCAGCTTGGGATTCTCTCTCCCTCTTCCTCCGCCCCTCCCACTTGTTCCCTCCCTCTCTCTCAAAATAAGTTAATCTTTAAAAAAAATTTAAAAATATCACAAGTGTGGGGCACCTGGGTGGCACAGCGGTTAAGCATCTGCCTTCGGCTCAGGGCGTGATCCCGGCGTTCTGGGATCGAGCCCCACATCAGGCTCCTCCACTATGAGCCTGCTTCTTCCTCTCCCACTCCCCCTGCTTGTGTTCCCTCTCTCACTGGCTGTCTCTATCTCTGTCAAATAAATAAAAAAAAATCTTTTAAAAAAATCACAAATGTGGTTGTCTCTTTGGGGTTGAGACTGAGTGGGAAGAGTAGAGGGAACTTTAGGTGAGGTGATATAAATGTTCTATATCTTGGTAGGGAGTAGGTTTTATGGGTCACAATTCAATAAAATATATACATTTAACTGCCTGTAAACTCTACTCCAACTTCCTACTGCCCCCCAAAACCCCACTAGAAACAAGTATTAAACCCTAATTAGGAGATTTGTTCTTCCCAAAAGTTTGTATTGCTAATTCTGAAACTACCTTCTCTGTATTTGCTTAAGCAAATTAGTAAATTTACTAAGGAAAATAGAATATAGGAAGAAGGAAGACTAGAACAAACCCTGTGGTACTGGACTGAAATTAAATATGCCACTTAAATGTTTGTTGTTTTTTTTTTTTTAAGATTTTATTGATTTATTTGACAGAGAGAGAGAGCGTGCAAGCAGGAGGAGCATCAGGCAGAGAGAGAAGCAGGCTCCCTGCTGAGCAAGGAGCCTGATGCGGGACTCAATCCCAGGACCCTGGGTTCATGACCTGAGACAAAGGTAGACAATGGACTGAGCCACCCGGGCGTCCCATCACTGAAGTTTTTAAAAATAAATATAGATACAGAAATAAAGATACATGCGCACACATGGATTTTCTGGCCCTCACCTCTGAAGGGATTTAAAAGCTTCAATACTTCAGAAGCAATGCATACACCTAGCACACAGATCTTAGTTTCTAAATGTCATTCTCCACAATAATGACCAAATGTCCTTGGACAAATAGTTAACTACAAACCAGAGTATGAAAAATATGAGATAACCCTGGAACGCTTTATTGAGTCAAAGGGTAATACTAAAAAATCACTGGGTCATGTCAAAAGGATACAGAAGCAAATCTGGGAAAATTTGACTGTCAAAATAAATATTGGTAGTAAGGTTTTTTTCAAGTTTTTATTTAAATTCTTAGTTAGCATATATGGTAAAATTGGTTCCAGGTGTAGAAGTTAGTGATTCATCACTTACATACAATATGCAGTGTTCATCACAAGTGCCCTCCTTAATACCCACCATCCATTTAGCCCATCCCCCACCCACCTCCTCCATCAACCCTCAGTTTGTTCTCTATAGTAAAGAGTCTCCATGGTTTGCTTCCCTCTTTTTTTCCCTTCCCATATTTTCATCTGTTGTTTCTTAAATTCCACATATGAGTGAAATTTTGATGAAGTCCAATTTATTAATGTTTTCTTTTATAGTTACAGCATTTTAAGTCTCATGTAAGAAATCTTTTCTATCCCAAGGCAATGAATATTTTCTCCTATGTTTTTATCCATAAGTTTTATGTTTACAATTTTACATTTAAGTCTATGATCCACTTCAAGTTGTACTTAAGGTTTAAGTTTGAAGTTAATTTTTTTTCATATAGATATCCAATTGCAAATGCAAACCCATTTGGGTTTTTTTAATTTGTCTCTCAAAACTGCAAACTCTATGATTTATTATTTATTTATTATTTACTTTAAAAATTTTAACTCTAGTATAGTTTACATAAACTGCTATATTACTTTCAGGTGTACAATATAGTGATTCAACAATTTTATACATTATTCAGTGCTCATCAAAGTAAGTGTACTCTTAATCCCCTTCATCTATTTCACCCATCTCCACCCCCACCTCCACTCTGGTAACCATTTGTTTGTTCACTATAATTAAGAGTCTGTTTCTGGTTTGTCTCTTTATTTTTCCTTTGTTCATTTGTTTTGTTTTTTTTTATACCACATATGAGTGAAGTCATATGGTAGTTATCTTTCTCTGACTGATTTATTTCACTTAGCATTATACTCTCTAGACCCAAGCATGTCATTGCTAAGGGCAGTATTTCATTATTTTTATGGCTGAGTAATATTCCATTGTTTATATATACTGCATCTTCTTTATCCTTTCATCTACTGATGGACACTTGGGCTTCTTCCATATCTTGGCTATTGTAAATAATGCTGCAATAAATATAGCAGTGCATATATCCTTTCAAATTAGTGTTTTTGATTCTTTGGGTAAATACTCAGGAGTGTGGTTATTGGTTCATTCGGTAGTTCTATTTTTATTTTTTGAGGAACCTTCATACTGTCTTCCACAGAAGTTGCACCATTCTGCATTTCCACTAACAGTGTAAAATGGTTCTTTTTTCTCCACATCCTCATCAGCACCTGTGGTTACTTGCATTGTTGATTTTAGCCATTGAGAGGTGTGAGGTGATATCTCATTGTGGTTTTGATTTGCACTTCTCTATTTTTGCAGAAATGCACAACCTGAATGTGATCATGAGGAAAAATCAGACAGACCCTAGTTGAGGGATACTCCACAAAAATAACTGACTATACTCTTCAAAAACAAATCCCTGTCAAGAAAACAAAAGAAATTTAAGGAACTGTTTCATATAAAAGGAATCTAAGAAGGTATGATGAATACCTACACCAAAAAAAAAATTTCTTATGAGATATTTTTGGACAAAAGGACACTGGGACAACTGATTAAATTTGAATATGGACAATGGATTATATAATAGTGCTGTATCAGTGTTAGATTTCCTGATTTTACTATCTATACTGTAGTTATATAAAAGAAATTTCTTGTTCCAAGTAAACACACACACTAGCATTTAGATGTAAAAGGGGGGAAAACACACCATATCAATGGTGAAGTACTATTATTTTGTTATTACAATTGATAAGACACCCAATGTGATTTCAGAACAAAGTTATACCACCGTATTGCCTTTAAAGGGTAGTGACATTTCAAAAGCCACAGGCTGATAAATGTGGGGCATCAAATTTAGCATTAATTTGTACAAATTCTTGAGATAGTAACATGTTAGAGATAAGCCTGAATTTACATTCTAATTTCTCTAAACATTGATCCTGGCCTAATTCAAAATTGTCTAAACTATGAGAAATAGTCTTGAAATCAGCCAACAGTGAGAGGCTAGTTGAACTACAGAGGAAAAAAAAGCTTTGCAATACTGAGGCCTTCCCATATCAGGTCCCATTTGAAATCAGGAGACAGAAAAAAGAAATGAATTAAAATATGTCCCTTTGGTAACCTCTATGCATTCTCCACAACCACCAACCATCTCTACCCCCATCCTCCTGCTCAACATACAGGTTCCTTTCTCCCCGCTGACACCTCTTCCATTTGGGAATGGACCACAGCCATTTTTCATATATATTTTTGTTTTTAATCTAAACATCTATTGAGTATTATTGTATGCCTTTATAGCCCACACACCCTGGCAAGAGTTAACAGGAATTCCAGATATTATCAAATATATTTAAACATGATGCTTGAGTGGTCTTTGCAGCTGGTAGGTTATACATAAAATATGTTCAGCCAGTGATAGCGTCCTTATCTAAAGACAGAAGCTAGCAAAATTTCATCCTGTGTGCTCTGTCAGATTGTTCCCTTGGACAGATGGCAGAAGACTCCCGATGACAAGTGTGAGATGCTATCTGAGTGTCATGGCAGTGGTTTTCTCATTGCCCTGGACAGAGTTCCCTGGCTACTCTCTTCATTTGAAGCGTGCAAATGAGTAGATGTGGATAGCAGAATGTGTGTGATCAATAAACTCATGTAATTAGAATCTTGCTGAAAGGATAATCTCTCTATGAAAAGACCCTCCATTAAGGCGCTTGGTCTCCCTTATTAGACAATGGCTCACATTGTCTCACCTGCTTGTATATTTTTCCCAAGTGACAAGAGTAAAGTGACAACACAAATGGCAAATTTTTAAGTTCTGTCCACATTGTCCAGAATCAGGTTTTTAGTTCCTTGACTCACAGAGCTAGCTGGGAGCTCACTGGGGAAATTCAAATCCAACACCTTCCTCACTACACTTCCTGCTTTTATCTTATCTCATCTCCCTGTTGCAAAAGGCACTGCTACTCACTGCACATGAACCCATACATCCACAATGCAAAAGTTCCTCCCTTACTCCCTATACTGCATGTGCACAGGCCCCCTCTTTAAACCACTGGTCAAGGTTGCACACCCCCTTCAAAGTCATCTCTACGTAAGCCCTCCCATTCACCCTAACCAACAGCCCCTGAATAAATAGTAAACATATTCTCCCAAGACACTTTCACACTTACACACTTTTATAATTACACACACACATGCATGCACACATACACACAGAGCGGTAAAATAAAATTTCTCATCTTAACCATTTTTAAGTGTACTGTTCAGTAGCATTAAGTACTTTTATACTCCTGTACAACAAATCTCCAAAACTCTTTCCATTTTGCAAAACTGAAACTCTACACCCATTAAAAAACAAGTCCCCAGGCCCTGGCCCCAGCTTTTGGCAGCCACTATTCTACTTTCTGTCTCTATAAATTTGACTGCTTTAGGTACCTCATATAAATGGAATCATACATTATTTGCCTTTTATTTTTTAAAAGGTTTTATTTATTAATTTGAGAGAGGGAGACAGTGTGAGACAGAGAAAGCATGAGCATGAGCGGGGGGAAGGGCAGAGGGAGAGGGAGAAGCAGACTCCCCACTGGGCAGGGAGCCTGACATGGGCTCCATCCCGACCCTGGGATCATGACCTGACCTGAAGGCAGACACTTAACCGACTCAGCCACCTAGGTGCCCCCATTATTTGTCTTTTAGTGACTGGCCTTTTTACCTAGTATAATGTCCTTAAGGTACATCCATGTTGTAGCATGTGTCAAAATTTCCTTCAAATATGAATAATATTCCTTTGTATATACATACCAAATTATGTTTATCTATTCATTTTTTGATGAACACTTGGTTGGTTCCACCTTTTTAGCTATTGTGAAGAATGCTAAGCACAAAGTAAACAAATCTCTATCTTTGAGACTCTGCCCACAATTCTTTTGGGTGGAATTCCAAAAGTGGAATTGCTGGATTATGTGGAAATTCTATTCTTAATTTTTGGGGGAACCACTATACTGTTTTCTACAGTGGCTACACTGCTGTATATTCCCACTATCAGTGCCTAAGAGTTCCAATTTCTCAACATCCTCGCCAACACTTGTTATTTCTTATGTTGGGTTTTGTTTTGTTTTGTTGACAGTAGCTATATTAGTTTCCTAGGATTGCTATAACAAAATACCATAGACTGGGTGGTTTAAACAATAGAAATTTATTTTCTCACAATTCTAGAAGCTGGAAGCCTAAAATCAAAGTCTCAACAGGTTTGGTTTCATTGGTTTACAGATGGCTGCCTTCTCACTGTGTCCTCTCTAGTATCTCATCCTCTTCTTCTAAGGACACCAGTTCTATTGTTTCAGGGTCCTGTCCTTACGATTCATTTAACTCATTTAATTAACTAATTAACAGCCTTATGTCCAAAAACAATCACATTCTAAGGTGCTGCGGGCTAAGGTTTCAACATATGAACTTGTGGGAGGTGGAGGGGCATAATTCAGTCCATAAAAGGGATCATATGAATGTGAAGTGGTATCAAATTATGGTTTTGATTTGCATTTTCCTAGTGATTAGTAGTGTCAAGCATCTTTTTATGTGCTTATTAGACATTTGTACATCTTCTTGGGACAAATGTCTATTCAAGTCCTTTGCCTATAGTTTAATCAGGTTTTGTTATTGCTGTTTAATTATAGGAATTCTTTATATATTCTGGATATTAACCTCTTATCAGATACATGATTTCCAAATATTTTCTCCTCTTCTATGGGTTGCCTTTTCACTTTGTGGACTGTGTGCCTATATATTTAAAAAATTCTTTTAGTTTGCAAGACCTTTTGCAAGTAGAATACAGAAGCTACTCTTTAGCTGATATTTGATGTTGCTCAGACATTCAATAATTTATCTTAAAATTCATGTCATTTGATAATGCTGTAACTACTTCACAAAAGTATCTAAAACCATGAAGAGCTTATAAACCTATTTTTCTTATAACTTCCCTTTTTGGCCCGAGTGACTGCCTTCCTGATGCATTCAAATATTACTACTTACTATTAACATGGAAGCACATGTTTCTCCAAATATATCTATGGTCTTAAAGGTATCAATATTTCCCTTGATAGTCCCTTGACTTCTTTCAAGGCCTAAGAGAAAAAGAGTAGCTTAAAGAAAATGTATTTACTCCAAGAAAAAGAAAAAAATAGAGGATTGCTCATGAAAATATTCCAGTCGACAATGTACTTGCCTAATTATGATGTTGACAGGCTACACAAAAAGAAAATAATATAGGGCGCAACCTCAGGAATGGTGGGGTAGGGACCTCCAAAATCTACTCCTCCATAAAAGCAATGAGAACACTGACAAAAACTGTCAAAATCAACTTTTCTGGAACAAAGGCCTTATAACAATTGGAGGTGTATTAATTTTAAAAAAATATGACCGATTCTAAGAACAGCAATTCTTGTGCTGTTTTAGCTACTCCCATTCCCTTCTCTTCAGCTCTGTAGTAGCTATTGAAACCAACAGCCTCGCAATTGCAGTAGCTGTAAAAACCAGCAGCCTAACAGCCCCTGGGGGAAGGGGACACAAATAGGTTTGGAGCTATCCAAAAGTCTCCTCCCCAGAGAACTGTCACTGTTTGACCTGTCCAGCAATTTGTTGAAAACTTCCATTTTCAGAACTTGTCTTTATTTTTTTTTCCAGTCAGAGCTCACTCCATGTGAACAGGCTTACCCACAGAGCACTTGTCAAAACAAACAGCAACAACTAATATCATGGCTGCTTGAGACTGTGACATATATATGCAAGGTTGTCTGCATGCATAGGGCTATGTGCAAGCACAGAAAAATTATGAGGTCCTAAACTCTCACCTCTGGCTGATTTTGAGGCTCTGCACAAATTCTAGCTCCATTAAAGAGTGGAAAGCTTGCCCCAAAACATACACAGAACCACTTAACAATGGCTAGGAGACTTACTGATTCAAGGTATTTAAGGAAATCTCTGACCAATCATTATATGACAACAAAGCAAACTGATGGCCATAAATAACAAAGAACACACACTTTCAGAATTAGTCCAGGAAAGTCACTAAACAACAACAGTAACAAAATAGTAGCAACAACAAATCCTGGAAAGGAGGAGAGTCTGATTTTCAGAGTTGACACACATTATTTAAACCGTCCAATTTTCCACAAAAAATACACAGGACATGCAGAAAAACTGGAAACTATGGCCTATATGCTAGCGGGGGAAGGGAAGAGATTGATAGAAGAAGTCTCTAAGGAAGACCAAAAGTTGGATTCACTAGACCCAGATTTTAAATCAACTTTCATAAATATGTTCAAAAACCCTAACAGGAATCCATGCCTATACAATTAAAGAAAGTATAAGAATGATGTTTCACCAAATAGAGAATATCAATAAGGAGAAAGGAATTATTTTTTTTATTTTTTAATTTTATTATGTTCAATTAGCCAATATATAGTACGTCATTAGTTTTTGATGTAGTGTTCAACAATTCATTAGTTGTGTATAACACCCAGTGCTCATCACAATACATGCCCTCCTTAATACCCATCACCTGGCTACCCCATCCCCCCAACTCCCTCCCTTCTGTAACCCTCAGTTTGCTTCCCAGAGTCCAGAGTCTCTCATGGTTTGTCTCCCTCTCTG
>NC_048223.1:11026118-11049300 GCF_002007445.2 Ailuropoda melanoleuca | reverse complement strand
CCCTGGTTTTTGATGTAAAGTTCGATGATTCATTAGTTGCATATAACACCTAGTGCACCATGCAATATGTGCTAAGGGAAGTCTTAAATAAATTATGTACATCCATATTAAGAAATGCCTTGCAGCCTTTGAAAAGCATACTGTGTATCCCATTCTTTCCTGACATGAAAAGCTCTCCAAGACAGTTCAGTGAAAAAGGCAAACTATGTAATAACATGGTATGATCCATATATGTGAAAAAGCAAAGAAAAAAGTATTCTAAATGACTGTGTATAATAAATTTCTAGAAAATTATTTGAAAGGATATAAATGGAAATCTTAATGGTGGTTTTTTCTAAGAAAAGGATGTTATATTGAAGGTGGAGCTAAGGGATTTGGCAAAGCATAACTTTTATATATTATTGTAGTTTGAATTATTTTTCAAATTAGTGTGTGTATGTATATACGTATACACACACTTAGAAAAATGGGTTTTTCCTTCTCTTTGTCATATGTGGACACTGCACTAGCAACCCTAAGTGATGCAGGTTGCTCAAAATTTGTTAGGGACTAAAGAGTAAGGTCCATTTTGAGCTTCATTCTCTGATGCTTTCTGATAGGATTCTGCTCCTATTTCTAATTCATCCTTATATTGGATCCTTTTACTATTGTTGTATGTGTCTCCCAGGATATAAGGCCATCAAAGGTTCTAGGAGAAGCCTCATGAACACTTTTTGTTACTTGTTCCAATTTTCCTTATTGCATCTGTGAAGAATGTTTGGGAGCATCTCAGTGTAGACCCTACAGGTTCTATCTCAGTCCATAAGACTATGCTCCTGAGAGAAAGAAATGTCACTGTCAAATCCAAATGAAAACGTATCATCTTTCAGAAAATATGTGGAAGAAACTACACACATTTTATAGTCAAAGACTGCCTTTTTTTATGTTAGATTTTTAAAATCTAACCTCATAAGGGTGCACAAAAATGTGTTTCTTTTATTCATCATCTCTTCATGTTTCCTGAGATGAATTCACATCATAACTACGCTGATTTAGTTACAGATAAGAAGCGTTCAAATGTGTCTCCATTATTCTTCTTGGAACCGTTGGAATGAGACACAGGCATTCAAGACAGTGGAGGGTACTGGAAACTGAAGGAATGCCTTTTCTTGTACACAGACAGCAGAGCTAGCTACTAATTCTACTTCAAAAACTGCTGGTTTCCAAATTTCCCAATTGCCCGATGCAAATGGATATTTTTCCCCCTCCATTGCCTATTTCACTCTCTCTATTTTGGAGAACACATAATAATACCAGTCTTCACCTTACATAAGTGTGTAGCAGTCAAATTATAGTAAATCTGATAAATAACTCAAGAAGATTTGGAGTATCTACAACATTCAGTTACCACCAGTAAGAGAAGCAGGAGGAAGAAAGAAGACAAAGGGAATTAAAATGACTTTCTCTTTTTGACTTTACAAAGTTAGAGTAAGACCGATTGCAAGAACTAGAGAAATCATATAATCAAGGGCTCTAAGGGATACACAGTTCTACCTCTTTCTCCCTCCTCCCCCTCTCTCCCTCTCCCTTTTCCTCTCCCTCCCTCCTTCCTCTCTGCCTTCCCCTACCTCAGAAAGTAATCTCATCCTTTCGTCACATATTATTGAAATCCCAGTTCTTTAAAAAACTCTCATTTTTGCCCAGACTGAGAGCATGTCATTTGGAAGTGATGTGCAAGGCAAGAGATAACCAGGTAGAACTCAGCGATTCGCCACAGAAAATGGTCCCATGTTTGGCCCTAATGCTATCAGAGTCTGTCCCTCAATAGCTCTTTACTGCTCCGAGCTCAGAATCTGCTGATTCAAGACTTTGCTGGCATGGGGAGGTGTGAGGGTGGGAGAGAAAGGGAAGCCTAGCAGTGCAGGAGGAGTTAGGAAGAAATATTAATAGTCCTTCCAGAACACATAAGAAGTCAGAGGATTTTTTAAAATAGAAATAGTGTCCCCTCCCCTTCTCTCCCTCCCTCCTTCTACCTCATTTCGTGTCTTCATTTCATGCTATGGTTGTGTTGATTGGGAGGGAAGAATCTTCTCAGCTAGCTGCTTAGTACCAAGCAGATGCACTTCAGTTGAAAATGGTCAGCGGTTAGGGGTTAGCCAAATACAGGCAGCAGACATGATAAAGGTAAGTACGGATGTTTGGGTGGTGCGGTAATGGGAATTCAAAAAATGAAAGACTTCAAATCACCCAAAAGCACATTGGTACATACATATATTTCCATTTGTATAGGTTCCAGAGAGAATCAACACACACCCCAAATGGGCTGACAGAATAGAAACATCAGGGAATAAGTTGTGTTGCCATTTCTTTAATAAGTTTTCCTTCAGTTTTAGTACTTCTATGCACATTTGGAGGGAGATAACAAACTTTCATTGTGTTTAAATCAAAAAGATTTTTAAATGGTTGTATTTCCACATATCTATGATTCTCTTGTTTTAATGGTACCTCCTAAACTTTCCTTTTATTTGAATCTAAAAGTATTTTAAATTTATAGAATAAATAATTTGTCATTTTTTCAAATATGTTTTGTTCTAGTAACTTTCCTTTGTGTTTGAATCATGAACTTTTAGAGTCCTGGACACATGTAAGTCCTCATTTGTCAATAATGCTCTTGAAAGTATAGAGTCAGGTACTAAATTCACAAATTTATTTATGTTTTATAAGTTTTAAACTATCCCATCTCACACTGGGAAGCAAGATTCCTCAGATGCTTTAACGTGATGATGTCTCCAATCAAAAGAAGGCATTAATTGAGGAAACTGATAAGGAGCTCTGTGGATCAGAGTGAACATAAAGGCATACACCATTGATGTTTACATTTTTATCCAGTACTGTGGAAATCAGTGGACCTTAGCTATTTAGTTATACAAATAATTTATATAATATGTTGGGGGAGTGAGAAAGAGAAGAGGAGAGAGTCCGGTCTGCTGTTTCCCCGCATCTAATAGATCAGCCTGATCTGAATGCTAACTGGCTTTTCCATCTTATCTGTATCCCTATCCAACCTTGCCAACGCTTAGATGATTTGAGTACTTTCTTTTTTCTTATAGCCTCACACCTAATGCCAAACTTCATCTATGATGAAGCTCCCTCACCACATGTATATGTATTCAATGTCTAATGATAAATTATATGGATATAGGAACCAGAATCATGTCTGTGAGTGAGAAAAACTTAGAGCAATTTTATTTATCATCTTTACACTTAACTCCTGAAAATACTCATGCTTTCTGAGGTGTGATCTTCATTATCTATTACTGCCAGGAAGAAATGATCTTTGAAAATGAGGCGCTTAAATATATATTTACACGTGAATGGCATAGAATTTGTATTTCTTACTTGGGTTACTGCTCCAGGTAATTTTCACAAAATATGGATGATCTTATGGAAACGAACAAATTTAAAAAGAACACTAGAAATAAGAGCCTAGTGTATGAGTGTGACTTTTCTCTCTACAATTAAGAAATTTTCGAAATTATTGAATCCTAATAATTTTTGTATCATGTCATTTATTCAACAATTTTAATGATATAAAAGTCCTATAATATCTTACATACCTCCTTGCTTTTCTAAAGAGTAGTGTGAATATAACAACTTCGAGAACACTCAGGATCACTATTAGTATCATTAATTATTGCAGTATTTATTTCTTAAAAAACTAAAAACTAAAGAAAAGATGGGTACATTAAAAATTTCTCATGTATTAAGCCCAGAACAAAGATAATAGTTTGAAGATAAACTCATAGAGCAAGTCACACAAGCCACATTTTGAAGACATAATGAGCGCAGGAACTAGAAATCTTTAGCCAGGTTAAGGCTAGTTGTGTTCAAGCCACGATTATCTCAGAGCAGTGGACAACTCTTTCCCTACCTCATTTATAACAATAACCACCTATACCTATGCTAAGGCCACATTTTTCATAAATGGCTGAGAAATCAGATAACCAGCCACATATGCTAAGAAGTCCTAAATGACTTGGACCCTCTACCAAGAGTCTTCAATGGTGTCAAAATCTTGAACTCACCAAAAGACTTTCATCACCACTGTCAGCATCACCATCGTAATGGGTGACATTTCTTCCAGATACTTATATTATTTCATCTAATCCTTACAACACTAGCAGGAGATCAGTAGTGGTGTTTTGTAGATGAAGGAACTGGCTTTTAGAAGGGTGTTGTAATATTTACCAGGTCATATGACTGGGAAATTATGGAGGTGGGAAAGCCCTTGTTCATTATCATTCAGTTACACTACTCCCAGTCCTGTGGACCTCTAGACAGAGGGTTTTGCTCTCATGAGGGCTAATATTCTCTGAGGCAGACCCCTGATACCAGCACTCATGTGCATTTCCACGTTCAACTCCAAGACCCTTCAAATCCCTAACATTCCACTTTCATATCCACCTTCTGTTCAAATCAGCACTTCTGCATCTCTTTGCACCTGTGCAAACATGAGCACATCTCTTTCCACTGCTCCATCCCTCAGTTACTAAATTGTGCCATCTTTGACAACAGCCTTCTCACCTTTCCTATTTCCCCATTCCACCAAACCTCTCTCTATCTCCTCCCTTCTACGGCCTTCTCAGACCTCAACTCACTTGACTCAAAATCAACTCGTCTGACTTCCCCAACTTTATGAGCCAATTTCTAGCAACACTCAGCCCTCACTCTTGGGTCAGTTATTTTAACATGGCCACCAGCCACCTCAGATTCACAGATTCACTTCCCATGTGAAACCGTGGTTCTCTCCTCCTGCTCTACATGATCCTTCTAGATACAAACAAAATCCACTTAGATCTGCATAAGAGAAAATGAAGTCAAATAACACTAGCCATTTTCTCCTAATGTGTGATGCTTGGTAAAAAAAATTATTAAACTGTTTTCCCCTACTTTGTAAAATTAACATTCTAAGCCCCTTTTGCTTTCCTGAGCCCACATTTCAGGACTCTACCATAGGAGCATAAAGGACCCCAAATCCAACTTTGAGGATATCCAAGTTGCACCAATTCACCCATTGCTTTCATCCCTCAACATCAGTAGTTGTCTACAGTCATTCTCTTATCTCT
The DNA here is from genome assembly GCF_002007445.2 of Ailuropoda melanoleuca. Classification (NCBI taxonomy): domain Eukaryota; kingdom Metazoa; phylum Chordata; class Mammalia; order Carnivora; family Ursidae; genus Ailuropoda; species Ailuropoda melanoleuca. The sequence goes on along the minus strand of NC_048223.1, from coordinate 11,044,195 downwards.
CCTTGATCTCTAAGAGAAAGAGAAGTTCTTTTTACTATCATTTGAACTGTGAAATCTGTGCTCCACAGCCCAAATATTCCCTCCCTCTCAGGAAACTTCTTCCCAAATTATCTTCACTCATTATTTCCAGTCCCTCTTTGCAGACTCCTTTCCTTTAAAGACATTCATGTCTCTTCCATGTTGGAGAACTCCACTTTATCTGGCTCTATTCACTTCTAAAGACCTCCCTCCTTCTCTCTGTTCTTTCACTGTAACAGTTTTGGGAATGAATGATTCTCTACAATTTGATTCCTATTCCCACTAATCTCCAGAAATGGAATATTTCTCTTCTAACGACTCCAATAAGAGCCCTTTCTCAAATTCAGTGGCCTTTCTTCTGTCATCATTTTCCTTGATCTTTCTGAAATAGCATATTGTTTTCCACCTCATTTTTCTTACGCTCCCCTCCTCTAGCTTTCCATTATTTGCATTTTTAGTTTGTTCTCCATTTCTTTAGATGGTCCTTTATTTCCTTCACTGTCCGTCTTCTTCTTCATACTTATACTCACTAATCTCTCTGTGTACCTATCTTTAGTGACTACAGACAGTCTTTTCTTTTGGTAATTAACCATTACTGTTTCAGGTCTTCTGATAAAATAAATCCTCCTCCTGCTTTGGCAGTGCACCTGACACTACTCTCATTTCTTCCACCGTCTGTGGGACATCTCCTTAAATGTTCTCTACCAACTTAAATCTATACACCAAAGTACTGTTTCTCACAATAGTACATGCATATATACACCCATATCACATAGTCACCATTACTCATTGCCACTTCCTGTTGCCATCAAGTATCATTGACTCTACCTTTAAAAACTGTCTCTCACATCAGTCCCTCCTTCCTACTCCCAGTATGTTACAGGATTTTGTAACATTGTCTTAACGGTATTCCCTTGCCTCTGTCCTCTCTGATTTATGCTGTATTCCTGCCCAGCTCAATCAAATAAAGCAGTTTATTTTTATTTCTGAATTAATTATTTTTATTTTAGAAATTTAAAAAATAAGGATACAAAACCAGTAAATACCTTTTATAAGCTTATCGTCAGATATAACCTCTATTAATATTTTGATTAATATTCTTTCAATGTTTTTAATATACCTTTAATTTTTTGCAAAATGGCATTATATGCTGTGTTTAAAACTTAAACATGTATCATGAATATTTTCAATGCCAACAAGAACCTTTCTTCATTATCACATAATTTTAACGGCAAACAATTTCCTCGTGTGAATGGGATATATTTATCTAATTATTCCTCTTCTGCTGAACATTCAGTTTGTTTTCAAAAGCTTAAATTTTATAAATAATACTGTGATAATCATCCTTAAAGTTAAGTCTTTATATGCACATTTACACTTTTACTTAAGTACAATTGCTGAATCAAAGGGTATCAATATTTTTAAGGCTTTTGACATAAACAGCAAAATTACCTTTCAGAAAGGTCATAACAATTTGGAATTCCACTAGCACTTTATGAAAAATGCCTACTTTCTTGTACCTTATGCACACTGGGAAACACTTTTAAAAATCTGTGCCAACCTGGTTAGTGAAATGGTAAATCGAAGTTGAATCTCTTTTCATGTTTGTTAGCCATTTACAGTCAAACCTACTGGGAAAAAAAGAGAGAGAGAGAGAAAGAGAGGGTTTCTGTGGGCTTATTGCATTTCCCATGCAAAGAGAAAAGGAGAATAGAAAGCTTGGAAGCTAAGTTAGAGCTACAGTCTTTGCGGCAGAGAGCATCAGAACCCTCTAATCCCCCCTCATCTCTTAACTCAGAGAATATTTAAATCCCATCCATTAGATTTCTGTCCCTCTCCCTCTCTATCCCTGTCTCTCTCCCCTTCTAACTCAACAAAATAACAATATCTAATGTTTTGAGGTGAAATGTGGAGAGACAGCACGTGTGTACTATTTCTTCATTCCTTCTATTAGCTTCAAAGCACCCTTTAAAACGTGCCATTTCAATAAGAGTTATACAGCTGTCAGCTCACCATCTCCTTGAGCTTTTGCAGAAGAGTGAGCTCTCCAGCAGTATGCTCATTATAGAACTCCACTCCAACTAAACAACTTGGATACACTATGAAGTTCACTGAGTGGGGGTTGGTTAGTATGGAAATGTCTTTGCCTTTGATCCTGACAAAACATGTTTGTTGGAAATTTGGGATCTGTCAGAAAGGGAGGTAGATTTAAATGAAGGTGAGGTGAGGTATAAAGACACGTCTTAGAGAAGACAGAGAAGAATGATCAGTGTGGAGACATGAGGGAGGCCTGAAAACACTGGAAAGAAAGAATAATCATCATTATCACCCAAACCATCACCTTCACCCTTAATATAGTATACCACACTATATATAATCAATTTTGTATGGGGTTTCTTATAAAGTTGAAGGCTTAAATTCTACCTTCTCCCTCAGTGTTAGATTAGGGGAAAGTTTTTAATCCTCTCTCCTAGGGGTTGCCAAAAATGATCTGGAATTTGAAATCTGACAGCATATTGCCAGAGCTGTGGAAGGAGAACTGAAATAATTTTTGTTTCTCTGAAGTCTGGGATACTGACTGACTCCTTTCATTTGCAATTCTACTTAAACTAAAAGGGAAAATTAGATATCTAAATTCTCTAAAATGTCTAGGTATGCTTCCATTTGGTAATCCTGGGCTATTCAGTTCTAGAACCTCGAGCCCAGAAGAAAAGTCACAGGACCCTGTCTTCTCATTCTACACATAAGGTGGTGTAAGTCCCAAGACATAAGGATGCCTTCAAGCTCCCCTGAAAACCATGTGAAAGAGTAAGGATTAGAATCCCAATTCCTAAATCTGTGTCCAGTGTTCTTCAGAATACAACCAGTTTCCTGGTATAACATTCCAGGGAAGCTTCTCTCCTTTATGGGTGTTAGGCTGGAAAGAGAGGCAGAAATAAACTCCAATGAGTCAGGGGAAGAATCTCTTGTAAGAGGCTTTGGCTTTCTGCATTCTCCCCTCCCCAGATTGTCCCCAAGCTCATTCCTTTCATCATTCCCTTCAGAGGACTTGACCTGAATCTGTTCGGTTTGTAAATTCAAAATCTGGAGTTGGAGTGACTTTTTCCATTAAAGAATATTATTTTATTATCTTCATAACTTTACTTGTAATGCCTAAATTTTCTCTAGCAATTTTTAGCTCATGTGATTAATCTTCAATGATAATTTGACAGTTTAACTGACATAGTTCTAAAGAAGCTATAATTAATTTTAATGCACAGCTCATTTTTTTCCTAATTTCACACTTACATTTATCTCATTATATATGTTGGATTAAAGACATTAATATTTCATTTGAGCAAAACATATTTTTAAGTCTCACATGGCTAGAACAAAGTAGGGAATTTTGACAACATAAAATTGCATTATTTTCAAAATTTCTGAACATAAAATTTATGTAGACCCTCATCTTCTGAGAACATTAATTACATTCAATGCCAAAAAAAAAAAAAAATCAGGAACTCGAAACCTAAAAAAAATTCACTTCAGTCCTGAGACTAAGAACCATGTCTATGGTTTCAGCTCCATTTTCTCTCCTCCCTGCCACACATTTCTGCTTCTTTACTCTGATTATACAGCAGCTGCCCTAAAAATTATCACATATTGAAATGCACGCCATTGAGGGTGTGAGCTGAGGGGTATGGGGTCAGCAACAAGAGCAAGAGTGAAATAAGTCAAGCAGAGAAAGACAATTATCATATGGTTTCACTCATTTATGGAACATAAAAATAGCAGGAAGATCAGTAGGAGAAGGAAAGGAAGAATGAAGGGGGGATAAACAGAAGGGGGAATGAACCATGAGAGAATATGGACTCTGGGAAACAAACTGAGGGCTTCAGAGGGGAGGGGGGTGGGGGGATTGGGATAGGCCTGTGACGGGTATTAAGGAGGGCACATATTGCATGATGCCCTGGGTGTTATACGCAAGTAATGAATCATGGAACATTACATCAAAAACTAAGGATATACTGTATGGTGACTAATATAACATAATAAAAATTATTATTAAAATTAAAAAAAAAAAGAAAAGAAGAGCAAGAGAGTTGTGAAACAAACTCTGAAAAGAACCAATAAATGTTATCAAGAACTAAGGTCCAAGGGCAAGTTATCACAGAAGGCTGATGTCACCATTAAAATGTCATCCTAAGATTCCAGGAAGCATGAGAACCCCTAGGGCGAATGTCACCTTCCTATTTTTCCTCCAATCCCTCTTGTTCCCACTGCAGGAGGAGCCCTCCTAGTCCCTGCCACTCCCGCCTTTGCAACTATTTTCTTCTGTACATATTTTGGGAATTGTGGCTTCATTTTCGAAATAATCTTGTGGGCCCTGCATCTTTCAGGAAATCGCTCACAGTTTCAAATGTGATCTTACTTTTTCCAGCATGGTTATTAGAAGATACTTTACTAATACATTATTTCAATACAAAAATGTGCTCTCAAACAAGAATTACCAAACATCTGGTGAAACCCAAGACCATGAGAGGAAGTAACCTCAACAAACAGAAGAAATGTTACCCAAGAAAGCAAAATTAATAGAATTTAGTGGAGCAAGATAGATTAACTTCAATTAATTTTCTCAAAAATATGTGAAAAAAACATAGTGCTTGTGTATGTCTATATGTATACATACATTTGTGCATGCTTGTGAAATAATCAATTAAAGGTCATAGACATTAAAAATGAGATTGTGGAAGAAATTCAAAAGAAGAGAAAATGTACTTGGCAGAAAATGATTAATGAGCTGGAAGCTTAAGTGGAGAGATCCTACCAAATGCAACAGAAATGAATAAAGATGTAAGAGTATGAAAATAAAAAGAAAACACAAGGCCAAAAGATCCAAAAGTTTCATCATCTGACTAAAAAGGAATTCAGGAGAAGAAAATAAAGAGAATGTAGGGGAGTAAATATATGAATGTATAGATAAAATTTCCAAAAATTGAAAAAAATAACGTAAGCCCACCTGATTGAAAGGGCTTACTTAGGAAATGTAAAGTAGGATGAAGATTAAACACACACACACACACACACACACACACACACACACGCCTATTCATATCATGGAAAAATTTCAGAATGCCACAGTGAAAGAGAGGATCCTAAAAGCTTTCATAGAAAAATAAAAAACATTATATACAAAGCAACAAGAATAAAAGAGCCAGCAGAGCACACTAGTTGAGAGCTGGAGTGCAGAGATTTGAATCTTGCTTCTACCATTTGCAAACTGGGTGACTCCAGATAAGCTATTTAACCTCTTGTTTCTTCATTTTCCTCATTTGTAAAATTGGATAATAATAATAATACCTCCCTCACAAGGTGGTTAAAGGAATAAATGAGTTAATATTTGGAAAGCACATAGAACAACATCTGACACATAGTATAATTTATATAATTGTTTGTTAAATAAAATTGAAATCAGACTTCTTATCAGTAATACTGCATGGAGGAAAACAATAAATCAGTATCTTCAAAGTTCTGAAGAAAAATATTTTTGAATATAGAATACTATACCCATCCAAACTATCATTCAACTGTGAGGGCAAAATAAATACGTCTTCAGAAAGTTAAATTTACCATCCACAGACTCTTTCTGATGGAAAGTTCCCAGCAGGAATGATGTCCTCTAATAGTTTAGGAGTTGGAACAGAGCTCATATTTCAATGTCTCCATCATACAGATAAGAAAGCCAAGACTCAAGGAGGTCAAATAATTTTATAATCATCATATAGTTATCCAAGATAAGAGTCAGGGTTAAATCCAAACATCCTGACTACAGCCCAGTAATTTTTTCTTAACTTTCTGCAATAGGAATTCATAGATAAGTAGGTCTGGTCAGGTTTTAAGTTTGTTCCATGATAACAAGACCCTAATGCTATAAGACTGTAAACATATAAAAAGAACTCCACATGGGTTTGAATATTTTTAAAAAGTTGTGATTTAGTGGACATTTAGTCAAGAAAATATTCATTGTCGACCTCAAAGACATCAACATCTCCATTTTCCTATATGCTTGGGAGTGTATAAATACAGTACTTGCACTAAGCAGTTAAAATAGTCATTGAGTGATATGGCTTAATTTACCCACGTTGCTCTCCCAAACCTTGATAATTAGTCTTAGAGAAACTTGACTAGTTTTATAGCAACTAGTTGTTGCTATTATTGCTTGTTTGTTTTTACTATTTACACAAAAGTCTTATCTACTACTTGAATTACTATAGGCAGTTTACTTAAAATAGCTAGCCTCAGTTTTCTCATCTACAATTTGGGGATGTCAATACCAACTTTACAGGACTCCTGTGTGGATTTAATGATTGAATATAATTCAGTAAAGTGAAGAAAGGAGTGCTTGCCCCAGGATGTGAATCAGCCAAACATCCACTCCTTCTTCATTCTCTGCCCCCATGCACAGAACAACTCCTTCCCCAAGAAAGGGATTTCTCACTTCTCCTTCCCTATTTTTTTCTGCCTCCTTCCTCTTTACCTTTTTGCTGCTGAAATGTGGAATTTTGTTTATAGACATTAATGAAAATATTTTATTTAGAGATATTTAAGATCCCTAACCCTTTCTCTTAACTCAGAGTTTTCAAAATACCTAGATAGCCTTTCAAGATAGAAAGAAGCAAATATGAGATATGAGCTAAGAATCACATGTACAGACATAAGAAGTAAATTAAGACAGTAGGTCTGTTTTGAGTTCCAGATAAATTAATAAAGTAGAAAGTGAGATGCCAAACTGAAAATGGGAAAGGAAGATTACTTGAAAACCACTGAAGAGAGAAACCCTCCCTGACATTTTTCCCACCGAAATTCCAGAATGCTATCAGCCAGGCTCATACTTGGAGGCAAAAAACTGAAAGATTCTTCTCTGTAGAAAGTAAACTGCCCCAAAGGCAAGGCCTCACCCACATACACAGAATTTCCAATAAACTTTTTAGAAAATCACTCTTAAATATAAATGGATAACAGCATTTTACCATGAAAACATGGACCAAAAACAAAGAAACAAAGGGGAATTTGAAGGAAACAGAGACAATGCTAGGAACAGAAGACATGTCATTAATGAAGGGCCATAATTACTGTCCTTCCAAAAAAAAATACTATATCCATGAGATAAAAGTATATTTTAGAAAATTGTCAGAAAAGAATTCTTAGAAATTACATATATGATTAGCCAAAATCTAAAAGTTAATAAAATGGTCAAAAGTAGAATACAAAAGAAGAGGGGGAAATGATGTGAAAAGAAAATTAGAAAATCATTCCTGGAGGTCCAACATACAACTAGGAAGAATTTCAGGAGGAGAGAACAGATAAGATTTTGAAGAGGAAATTATTTTTTTTAAATACCAGAAAGTATCTAAGAAGTAAAGGACATGAGTTTTTAGATTGAATGAACCTGCTCATAATAATAGCATAGATTTATCCAGTGAATAAAATAAGACCCTGCACATTATCATAAAATTTAAGAGTATAGAGAAGACCCAATGAATTTTCAAAAAAGCAGTTTACCTACAAAGAATCAAGCAAAAGAAGCCATGAACCTTTTCAAAAACAACTGAATGAATATGGTTTTCAACGCAGAATTCTCGGTATCAATCAAAAGTGAAGATAGAATAAGTCAATTTACACACATGCAAGGTATCAAATTTTTATCTTTCATGAACCTTTTCTCTGGTAGATGTATTCTAACAAAATGAAGAAAAGATATGGAAAGATATGGAATCCTAGAAACATGGTATCTACTATAGGATCATGAATCTCCATGATAGCATAGAAATTGCCAGGCTATATGACAGGACTAGAGACTCTAGAACTCAATCCAGGGTAAGCTGGAAAACAGAGGGTTTCAGGTGGGGAGTCTCGGAGCAAAGAGATGAACTGAGAATTTTTACCATGGGACACGTTGTATTGAGAGGAGGTTTACTGAGAGTTGGAGGATGTTGGAAAACATAGCCATGAGTTAAAGAAAATTAAGTGAATGAAAAAAGAAGACAATAGTTTATTCCAAGAAAAGTCAGAAGTCATACAAGGAAGGAAACATACACTACATACTATAATACACTGTAACACTACAATACATGATCCATTATAGGACTCTGCCTTGCAAAGCAAGGAAGAGTATTTTCACAACTATAGCAACACTGCATAGGTATTTAACTGAAAATTGTGATACATATAGAGAAGAAAAGGAAAGGGTAATGCGATAGATGAGAATGCTAAAAATCTTCTACCGTAATAAAAACTCAATGTGTAAATGTGATGAAAAAGGAGCACTGTAGATATATGGACTAAATACCATAAAAGAAACCTAGACATTTTTAAATGGTTGCTTTATTTCACGGTGGAGAAGGAAGCATGAAGAGAAGGGTAGGACTGCTATTTTTGGTTAAATGACTTTAGCACTAGCCACTTCCCGCTTCCTTGTGGGTGGGTCATTTCTGTGTCCCTGCAGTATGGGGCAGGAGACCACCAAGGCAGATGCAGTGACTGAGGCTGATGCAAATCCAAAGGCCTACCTCCTCGCAGACGCCCATCTCACCAAGAAACTACTGGACCTGTTCAGCAGTCATGGAACTACAAGCAGCTTCAGAAAGGAGCCCATGAAGCCACTGAAACTCTCCACAGAGGCATCTCTGAGTTTATCAGGATGGGTGCAGACGCTGAGCGCCTGGAGATCATCCTGCACCGTCCACTGCTGTGCAAGGATAAGAATGTGTCCTACATGTTTGTGTTTGTGCACTCCTGCTCCAAGCAGGCCCTAGGGTGGGCCTGTGGGGTTTCCAGGCCTGTCATTGCCTGTTCTGTCACCATGGAAGAAGGCTCGCAGCTGAAGCGGCAGATCCTATCCATTCAACAGTCACTTGGTACCAGCCCTAAGAGGCCTGACTCCTGTTTCCTGCCACAATGTGGGTCAGATGTATGTATTCTTTATCATATCAGAAGTCCCAGAATGCTGGGATCATGCCCTGAGCCGAAGGCAGATGCTTAATGACTGTGCTACCCAGGCGCCCCTAGAATATACATTCTTATGCCCAGGTGTGGAACCCCTCGGCCAGAGCATGTGAGAATGTGCAACTTCACAAGATAACACCAAATCACCAAATTGTTTTCAAAAATGATAAACATTTTGCAGAATATAAAACTTTCCATTGAGTTACACACTCGGTATGGTCAAAATTCCAAAATTTCCCCCCTTCAATTGGAGTAAAATGATACTTCACACTATCTTAATTTACATTTCTATACCTTTGAATGAGGTTGAGTATATTTCAATATATTCATCATTTATGTTTCCTATTATATAAAATCCTGCTTATATGATTTGCTTATTTTTCTGCCAGGTTTTGACTTACTAATCTTATTGATTTGTAAGAGTTCTTTATATATTCTAGAAAATGACACTTTGTGAATAGTTTGCCATGTGATTATTTTTCCAAGTTTGGGGCTAATCTTTTCACTTTATTGATAATGTGTTTTGACGAAGAGAGTCTCTCAAAGTTAAAATGATCAACTTTATCAATTTTTTAGTTAGCATTTTCTCTATCTTGAGGTAAAAACATATTTCCTACATTTCTTTTTTTTTTTTAGATTTTATTTATTTATTTGACAGAGATAGAGACACCCAGCAAGAGAGGGAACACAACCAGGCGGAGTGGGAGAGGAAGAAGCAGGCTCCCAGCGGAGGAGCCTGATGTGGGGCTTGATCCCATAACGCCGGTATCACGCCCTGAGTCGAAGGCAGATGCTTACTGACTGAGCCACCCAGGTGCCCCTCTCCTACATTTCTGATTAAGAGTTTCAAAGTTTTGCCATCACATTTAAGTATAATCCATCAAGGACTTTAAAAATATATATGTATATAGTGTAATTTAGAGATCTAATTCCATTTTCTCCATATTCTTTATACATACATATATATGTGTGTGTGAAAATCTCAACATCCTTTATGTCATGTTTATGTCTCTTCTCTCCATTGATTTGCAATATGAGTGTACTAGATTCTTAGGGCTGCTGTAATAAATTAATCACTTGGTGGCTTAAAATGACAGAAATCTATTGTTTCACAGTTCTGGAAAATAGAAGTCAGAAATCAAGATGTCAACAGGGTTGGTTTCTCCCAGAGGCTCTGAAGAAAAGATCATTCTTTGCCTCTCTCCTAGCTTTTGTTGGTTGCCCACAATCCTTGGTGTTCCTTGGCTTATAGATGCACCAATCTCTGCCTCCATCTCACACTGTTCTCTCCTTTTCTTGAGAGGACACCAGTACTGGATTTAGGACCTAGGATGATTTCCTCCCTGGATCCTTAGTTGCATCTGCAAAGACCCTATTTCCAAATACAGTCATATTCTAAGGTCATATTCTAAGACATGAATTTTGGAGGGTATACTTAGTCAACCTACTACAATGCATCAACATCAAGATTCCATATAATTAAGTGTCTAATTCTGGGCCCTTTCTTCTGTTCCATTCACCTGTTTTTCTATCCTTGAACCAATACCACAATGTCTTAATTGCAGATACTTTAATACTTATCTAATAATTATCACTATCTGAAAAACAAGTCCTACCTTCTCCTCTTTTTAGAATGATTTGACTACTCTTGGGGCTTTACTTATCTATATAAATTTAGGCATCAGCTTGTCAAATTCCTTTAAAAATCCCGCTGATATTTCAATTGAAATTATACTGAATCTATGGAAAATTGGGGAGAGACTGACATCTTTACATTATTGGGTCCTCCAATCATAAATATGATGTATCTCTCCCTTTGTTTCAGCTTCCTTTAATATTTTTCAATGAAGTATTATATTTTCTGCCACATCCTTTTTCAGTGAGCTTTTCATTGTGGAATAATTTTAGATTCACAGAAAATAGCAAAAATAATACAAAAGATCTAGGTTTACCACTCACATGGCTTCCCCTAATGTTAACATCTTACATACATCTTTTGTTAGATTTATTCATGAGTAACTTATATATTTCGTTGCTGTTGTAAATAGTGAAACATAATCCAAATAGTTCAGCAACAAAATAATAGGAGTCTCCAAAAATGAAAACAGAGGGGAAGAAATTATCAAAGAATAAAATTTCTAAACACTGAAGCAGCAATAACCTTTAAATTGAAAGAGTGCACTCAGTCCTAAGCAAGATGAGTGAAAAGTAGAATTTCACCTAGGCCCTTCCTTGTGAAATTTCAGAACACCAAGGAAAAGAGAAGATCTTAAAAGCTTTGTAAGGTTGTTTACTTTAAAATGTGTTATCCTGGAGAGCAGCGACTACATATAACTCGGAGTCTCTGTTGAGTTTTTCCTTCTAAAAAAACACAATCTCCTTTTATGCCCTCAGTAGTTCTGAAGTGTTCTCATGTATGTCTTGCATATTTCCTGCTAGGTCTATTCCTAGGAGGCTTATACTGGAAGAAATAATAATTTTAAAAACTGTCACAGTTTGATGTTATTTACATTACAAATTGAATTTTTTTCTCATATTTTCTGCTTACCATTGGTGTAGGAAAGCCATTGATTTTTGTTTTCATTTATCCATATACAGTCACTTACTAAATTCATATTATTTCAATAAATCTTAGTTGAATCTGAGCATTTCCTATTAGATAATTACATAACCTGCAAACAATGACAATTTTGTCTTTCTTAGCGTTCTTGTTGCTTTTTCTTTTCTTATTACTTTGGCTGGAACATTCCAAAAAAATTTAATAATAGCAATGACTCTTGTCACTATGTTTTACCTGTAGTATTGCACTCTTAAAAAGTGCCTTTGGTTTCAGAGTCTCTGTCATCTTATAGAAGAAACAGATGAATCTTAACAAATCTTTGGCATTAATTGAAATGGTCTGTTTAACCTTTTAATTTAATGAATTTAATAAAAATATTCCAACTATTGAATCATCTTTACATTTCTGGTGTATATCCTACTTAGTTAAGGTGTGCTGTGAACTCAATTATGTCCTCCCCAAATTCCAAAATTGAAGCCCTAACCTCCATTGTGATGGTATTGGGAGATGGGGCCTCTGGGAGCTAGACAGGTTTAGATGAGCTCCTGAGGGTCAAGCCCTCATAATGGGATTAGTGCCCTTATAAGAAGAAACACCACAGAATTTGTTCTCTTACTCTCCCTGCCATGTGAGGACATAGCAAGATGGTGGTCGTTTATAAGACAGGAAGAGAGCTCTCACCAGAAACAGATCATAGTAGCATCCTGATCTTGAACTTTAAGCCTCCAAAACTGTAAGAAAAGAATTTTTGTTTTTTAAGCTACCCAATCTCTGGTATTTTGTTAAGGCAGCCCTGGCTGAGAACTTCTCCTGCCTGACCTCCTTGAGCTGGGACATCAATCTTTTCCCACCACTAGACTCTAACTGAAATATTGCTACTTGGGTCTCAAACCTGCCAGTTTTTGGAATGGAACTTACATTATTAGCTGTCCTGGTTCTTGGCCCTCAGACTCAGACTGGATCTACACCATTTGCTCTCCTGGGACTTCAGCTTGCTGACTGCAGTTCTTGGGACCTGTCAACCTCCATGACTGTGTGAGCCAATCCCTTATGATAAATGCGTGTGTGTGTGTGTGTGTGTGTGTGTGTGTGTGCTCTGTTCTGTTTCTGTGAAGAACTCTGGCATATTAATATAAGGTGTATTGCCTTTTTAATACATTCCTGAATTTATTTTCCAGTAGTTTATTTATACTCTGTTAACTGTTACTGTTGCTTAGTTTCTGTATATATGTATACCACTTTTACTATTAAGCTTTGACACTGGGCTCATGTCAGCCTTGTAAAATTAATTGGAAATTTCACCCTTTTTTCTATGCTTGGGCAGTTTAAATAGCAAAGAAAGTAGTATATGTTTCTTGTAAGTGTGCTGAAATTTTCTTTAAAAATCAACTGGGCCTAGGGGCACCTGGATGGTTCAGCTGGTTAAATGTCCAACTCTCGGTTTCAGCTCAGGTCATGATCTCAAGGGGCATGAGATTGAGCCCCATGTCAGGCTCCTCACTCAGAGGGGAACCTGCTTGAAGATTCTCTCCCTCTGCCCCTACCCTGCCCCTTTCTCTCTCCCTCCCTCCCTCTAAAATAAATAAATAAATACATCTTTTCTTTAAAAAAATCATCTAGGGGCATCTGGGTGGCACAGTCTGTTAAGCATCCGACTCTTGGTTTCAGCTCAGGTCATGATCTCAGGGTCATGAGATTGAGCTCTGTGTCAGGCTCTGCACTCAGCGGGGAGTCTGGTTCAGATTCTTTCTCCCTCTGCTTCTCCCTCCTGTTCTCTCTCTCTAAGATAAATAAATAAATCTTTAAAAAAATCATCTGGGCCTAGCATGCTTATTTTGAATAATACTGTGACAGTTTTTAAAATTATTATTTCTTCCAGTTATTTTGCCACTTAGATTTTCATCTTTTTTGACTCAGTTTTGGTAATTTTTTTTATTTCCCCAAAAAATCATTTTATCCAGGTTTATTAGGATCATGTTGTACCTGGTGTTTTCTTTAAAAACTTTTTAATCTCATCTTTTTACATGGTGATATTCCTTAATATTGTGTATTTATGTGAACTTTCTTTTCTCTCTCCCACCCTTATCACAGGTTTTTATATCTGGTTAAATTTGTACAACAGTTGAGTTTATGTAAACTAATATTTAATAAAATTAATTTTTGCCTTTTTTTCTAATTTGGGGGTGCAGTTTGAAGTACAATTGACATACAATGTTATATTAGTTTCAGATGCACAACATAGTGATTTGACAATTCTATCTACACATTATTCAGGGCTCACCGTAAGTATAGTCACCATCTGTCACCAATGTTATATTATTTACTATATTCACTATGTTCTGCTTTCCACCTCTATGAGTTTGTACCTCTTAATCCCTTTTACCCATTTTGCCCATCCCCCCACCCGCCACCCCTCTGGAAACCACCAATTTGCTCTCTGTATTTAAGATTCTGTTAGCTTTTCGCTTATTTGTTCTTTTGTTTTTAGATTCCACGTATAAGTGAAATCATACGATATTTGTTGTTTCTGTCTGACTTATTTTACTTAGCATAGTACCCTCTAGTTCTATCCATGTTATTACAAATGCCAAGATCTCACCCTTTTTATGGCTGAGTAATATTCCATTGTATACGTATACACCATATCTTCTTTATCCATTCATCTATGGATGGACATTTGGGTTGCTTTCACATCTTGGCTATTGTAAAATTATGCTGCAGTAAACATAGTATTGTATATATCTTTTCATTTTCATTTGGGTAAATACCCAGTGGTGGAATTGCTGGATCATATGGCATTTCTATTTTTAATTTTTGAGGAAACTCCATAATGTTTTCCATAGTGGTTGCACCAATTTATGTTCCCACCAATAGTGCGTTATAGTTCCCTTTTCTCCACATCCTTACCAACACTTGTTATTTCTTGTCTTTTTGATACTAGCCATTCTGACACATGTGAAGTGATATCTCACTGTGGTTTTGATTTGCATTTTCCTGATGATCTGTGATGTTGAGCATCTTTTCATCTGTGTGTTAACCATCTGGATGTCTTCCTTGGAAAAATGTCTATTCAGGTCCTCTGCCCATTTTTTAATTGGATTGTTTGTGGTCATTTTGGTGTTGAGTTGTATAAGTTCTTTATATATTTTAGACATAACCCCTTATCATATGTATCATTTACAAATATCTTCTCCCATTCAGTTGGATTGCCTTTTTGTTTTGTTGATGGTTTCCCTTTCTGTGCAAAAGCTTTTTATTTTGGTATAGTCCCAAAAGTTTATTTTTGTTTTTCTTGCCTGAGGAGACACATCCATAAATACATTGCCAGGGCCAATATCTGAGAGATTACTGCTTATGTTTTCTTTTGGAAGTTTTATGGTTTCCGGTCTCACATTTATATCTTTAATCCATGTTGAGTTTATTTTTGTGTGTGGTGTCAGAAAGTGGCTCAAATTCATTCATTTCCATGTAGTTGTCCAGTTTTCCCAATACCATTCTGTATTTTTTCCTTTCTTCTATTCTTAATGTGTTTTTTTAATTTCTCACTAATTTTTACCCTCATTTTCCTTCTCCTTATTTTTTCCAGTTAAGCTTTCAGTCCTTTTTCTAATTTCTACAATTGAAAACTGATATTATTTTCAAACTTTGTCATTCTAAAGTATTTCTAGCTCTATTTAGGTCTGTGTATTTGGCATAAATTCAGATTTGGCCATATCCCATAGATTTTAACTTATAATATCCTCGCAGTTGTTAATTCCTCAATAGACTGCACAGAACTAACTTTAGAAAACTTAGAAAATGCTTGAAAAATTCTAAGGGGAGAAAATTAAAACATTATTGATACCTGTTTAGAAGGGGAATGGGGGTAAGGAATTGGGAGATGGGCAAGGAGAAAGGGAGAAAAATATATAAAGCATTACCTCAATTTATGTTAAATGAGTAAAAAAGTTATGGCCATATTTGAGATCTTGATTTTGAATTACTTCTTATTCAATGGAAACACTTCTTTTCAGGCTATGTAAGTGTCTGGTTTGAGAATTTTAATGAATTGGTCTAAGAATTTTTTCCTGTTGCCTCCTAATTTGAAGGGTACAGAAATCCCTTGGGATGCAAACACTTCCTCAAAATTTTTTAGATACTGCTCAAACATTTTCTGGTACTTAGCATTTCAGAGGGAAAGCCCAATGATTTTATTTTCTTTTTTTAAAAAAAGGTTATTTATTTATTTATTTATTTATTTATTTATTTATTTATTTGACATACAGAGCTAGAGAGAGAGAGCAAGCACACATGCACACAAGCAGGCAGAGTGGCAGGCAGAGGCAGAGGGAGAAGCAGGCTTCCCACTAAGCAGAGAGCCCCACGTGGGGCTCCTGGGATCATGACCTGAGACAAAGGCAGACGCTTAACTGACTGAGCCACCCAGGCGCCCCTTTATTTTCCTTCTTATGTATTTTCTTCTGACCATATGTTTGAGGGTGGGTTTTCATTCTTGAAATTTAAAGATTTCACCAGAACTTTCAAATTTCAATTATAAAAAAGACTTCAAATTTTTCCTTTTTTATAAAACATAATGCTCTCTCTAATCTCATTATAATTTAAGATTTTCTTGTATTTGCTCCTATATCTCGGTTCTAATCAATATCCAAATTCTGCCCTTGTTGCCTTTTCCTGTGATTATAAGTCTTCATAACTTTAGGGACACTTTGTTTGCCCATTCTCATGGGGAAAGAAAGTTTAGGTTTGTCCAGTATTGTGAGTTCAAATGGGCTCTGCCACAGCTCCAGAATAACTTGTTTCTATTATTTTAGTCTCAGATATTGTGAATATTTTTATTTTCTGGACTTTCATTGTAATTCTTAGAAGGGACAGTTGGCCATAAAAAGTATGGTAGAGAGCTGCTTCTCCAGGGGTTTCTTTGCCATGTGTTGTGGAGTGGTCATCCAAAGACTTTTAAAAGTTATTCTCCTGTGGCATGATTGAAGTTCTCAAGACTCTACTAGTCCCTGCAGAAATCAACTGGCACTACTTACCATGTCACCCATACCAGCAGGTGGCTAGGGATGCATCCCATGGTCAGTAGCTTAGAAAATATCCTCATTCATTTATGAGATATTTTATAAGCACCCACAATGTAG
The DNA here is from genome assembly GCF_002007445.2 of Ailuropoda melanoleuca. NCBI lineage: Eukaryota > Metazoa > Chordata > Mammalia > Carnivora > Ursidae > Ailuropoda > Ailuropoda melanoleuca. The sequence continues at coordinate 11,027,494 of NC_048223.1, read as the reverse complement.
AAGTTACTGGGCTAGCTGAGATAGAGCAATGATTAAAAGAGACATGGTGCCAGCCCTTTCAGTAGAGGAGACAGACATAAACAAGTAGAAACTCTCATAAGAGAGTTCTTGGATGAGGACATAAATTTGGAAGTCATTAATTTATAAGTAATCAAATTTATGAGAGTGGATACTATCACCTAAGTGGAGAGAACCAAATAAAAAATAAGGGGCTATGACCAAAATTTAAGGAATATTAACCTTTAGAAGTTTGATAGAGAAGGGTAAATTGAAAACTAAGAAGAACCAACCAGAGAAGTAAGAGAACACTTTTAAATTATATTTCAACTAAATAGAATGTCTGAGTTAGACATTGCTATTTGCTTTCTCAATACCCATTCCCTAATTATTCCTTGCTAACAAAGCTCATCTTGGTTTGGGATAGTCATGTTCCCAGTCCCAAGTGAGATACTCACTTTCTCAATCTCCCTTGTTTATGGGAAGAGCCATGTACCACAGTTCTGGCCCATGAAAATGAAGTTTCCTACAAGTTTTTTGAAATGCTTTTGCATTCTGATTTTTAAAAAGAGGGAAGGGGGCTTCAGATGCTTTTGGTGCTATTCTTTGTCCTTCTCTGTCTTGAAGATAGACTAGCACTCTGATCTTCAGCAACCACCTTGCCACTGTGAGGTAGGTAATACGCATAGAAATAAAGGTAAACTTGCTAAAACTAGGAAGGTTTGAATATGTTCCTAGTGGGATCATTTAGTAGCATAACAAATGCTTACAGCCATTCACCTCAAAATTTATTGTTAGATGAGAAGATTAAAGTTATTTTTGTTCTAGCCACTATAATGAACTTTTCTATACTTGCAATTGAACCCATTATAATTAACAAAATTTCCATCTTAAACATAAAATAGCTTCTCCGCTATAAATATAATTATACTTACTTTAGAAAAGTAGAAAAAATAAAGTCTATGTAACTCTGGTTTGGCTTTTTTTTTTTTTGGCAGTTAGTTACTAGTGGTTTATTGGATTTAATATCACGTATTAAGAATTAACTGGGAAAAAATTTCACCCAGAATGGTAATTTTTGGACCTTAAATACAGCTTGAATATCTTCTTTATCTTCCTTTTATCTTTCTTCTCCATTATTAAAAAAATTGAAATCAAAGGGAGGCATATATAGGAATGGTATATATGGCAAATATCTAAGTTGTACATAGTTTATTAAAAATTTAATAAAATAACATTTGTTATTTAAAAGCTCATCTTTATGATTTAATATCTTATATCTGATAGGTATTTTAATGAGTCCAGTCTGTTAATTGTTTGAGGCATTATGGTATAGGGACCAGAGTTTTTGAGATCACAAAACTGGGTTTATTTTTTTT
>NC_048223.1:10964933-11020778 GCF_002007445.2 Ailuropoda melanoleuca | reverse complement strand
GGGTGCTGGTCTGAGAGTCCAGCCCGCTCCCCAGCACAAGGGGCTATTGCTTCCCGGCGCCTGAGCGCAGAGGCTCCCTCCCCCTTCCCTTTATCTTCCTATATCTGTGCTCGGATTCACAGCTCCCCGCTTCGTACCTCAATACTCAGCACTGGAGATGTTCATTTGTAGAGATCCAGATGTATCTTCCTGCGTCTCAGGCTGATTCTGTGGGTGTTCAGAATGGTCTGGTAGATATCCAGCTCGACTCGGACCAGCTGAGAAAGGGTCGCCTACTCCTCCTCCATCTTTTCTCCTCCTTGCAGAAAGTGGTTGCCTTTCTGTTCATAGAGTTTCTGCTACTCTTTTCTTCATTCTCCAGTTGCATTCATAGGTATTCGGAATGGTTTGGTAGCTCTCTCGCTGAATTCCTGGACCAGACGAACTTTAGGTCTCCTGCCCCTCCGCCATCTTGGGACCCGAGCTGGAGCTCAGCTCCTGTTTTAAACTGGGTTCCTTGCAGAAAGTGGTGCCTATTCTGTTCTTAGAGTTGCTGCTATTCTTTTCTTCATTCTCCAGTTGAGTTTGTAGGTGTTCAGAATGGGTCTGATAGCTATCTAGCTGCATTCCTGGGACCAGACGAAATTTAAGCCTCCTGCTCCTCCACCATCTTGGACTCCTCCCCGTGGTTTGACTTATTTCACTTAGCATTATCTCCTCCAGTGCCTCTGAAATACTTTTTCTATGTATTGCCCAGTTGATTATAAAGAATGAAAGAATAGCAGAGAACAAAACAAAAAACAATCCTCCTGTTTTCATCTGATTTTCCTTGATAATGAAAAGGAAAACTAATGTTTTTGTTTGTTTGTTTGTTTAGTTTTGCTGCCAAATGTCCAAACCTTACTCTCTTTTAAGTAAATGGGTATTGCCGATAAAGGTTGAACCAAAGGAAGAGTTTTCTTTGTTTTCTGACAAGTGGAGGCAATGGAGAGGAAAAAACATCAAGTCCTACTTAACTTAAAGATGGCAGAAATCACATATGCCTGACTAGAGGCATGAACTTTTGGTAGAAACACAGTGGAAAACCTATGATTTTCTAACCAGACACACCAGACCAAGGATATTTAAAGTCAAACTTTTTCATCTCTGATTCTCCCCCAAAACTACTCTCTGCTCTGTCCCCAAGACTTACCCTAAAAATGAATTGTTGCAATTACTACTATTTCAGATTAAAGATCTTATTTGATCCTTCTCTTCATTCAGAACCTTTTATTATGTTCTTACCATTTCTCAGGCACCATACTGACATTGAGGATACAATGTCAAAAAAGAGATGAGTAATAATGTAAAAATCAGTGCTAGAGGAAAAAAATCAATAAAAATAAACTTGAAAGTTAAATCCTACTAAGCACCTAAATAGAAAAAGAAATCAATAATTAAAGATCAATGTGACAAATGATATGACAGAAGTCTGTGAGCACTACAGCAGTGGTTCTAAAATTTTGCCTTCCACTTGAATCAACTAAAGGGTTTTAAAAAGTTCCAAAGCCCAAGCCACACTAAAGAGACTCTCTAAGGCTGAGATCCAGTCATCAGCTTTTTTTTTTGTTTTTTAACTCTTTAGATGATTCTAATATGTACCCAAGTTTAAGGACCAGTCCACTAGTGGCAACCCCAGCAAAATCAGGAACAAGAGTAAAAGGTGTTCTAGAAACATTATTTTAAATTAATATAAAATTTGTGTCCAATGCAATAAGACATGAATATTTGAAAATATTTAGAACTGATATCACTGTCAACTATAAAAGCAAAGAGAAGTGATAAACTATTAAAATTAGTATGATGGCTTACCTAAGTAGTCAGATACGAGAATTAGAGAAACTGGAACTCATATACTGTTAGGAATGTATATGGTATAGCTGGCTTTGCAAAAACAGTCTGGCAGTTCCTTGAATGGTTGACCATAGAGTTTCTATATGATCCAACAATGCCATTTACAGACACATACCCAAAAGAAATGAGAACTTATGTCCACACAATAACTTATACATGAATTGTTCATAGCAGCATTGTTCATAATAACAAAAAATAGAAACAACCCAAATGTCTACTAACTGATAAATTGATAAATAAAATGTGATATATCCATAAATAGAATATTATTTAGTAATAAAAAGGAATGAAGTATACTACTGATGCATGTTATAGTAAGGATGAACTTTGAAATCATTATGCTAAGTAAAAGAAGTCAGTAACAAAAAGTCGTATATTGTTTGATTCTATTTACATCAAATGTCCCACACAGGCCAATCTATAGAGACAGAGGATAGATTGGTGATTGCCCAGGACTGAGGACAATGTGAGGACTGGAGGGTAATGGCTAAAAGATGTGGGGTTTCTTCTTGGATAATGAAAATCTTCTAAAACTCATTGTGGTGATGAATGTACAGCTCTATGAATACATTAAAAACCATTGAATTGTACACTTCAAATGAGTAAATTGTGTGATATATTAACTGTATCTCAATAAAGCTGTTAAAAAAGAATAAATATCTCAAAAGCAACAGCTTTTCTGGTATAATGTAGTAAGTAATAAGAACTAATTAAAGCTATATTTTACTTACATTTCTTTCAACAAAGAACTTTAAACAAAAGTTTATCTGGAATCTCAAAATGTAAACAAGCAGGGTGCTGCTTGGTTGAAGCAGGGGTGAGGGTCCTAGAGTCCAGCCTGCGTGTCCCTGCCCAGCCCCTTCCTCCAAAAGACTCCTAAGTATGACTGAAAATAAGGAGGGCACGTATTGCATGGTGCACTGGGTGTTATATGCAAGTAATGAATCATTGAACTTTACATCAGAAACCGGGGATGTACTGTATGGTGACTAACATAATATAATAAAAAATCATTTAAAAAAATAAATAAAAAATAGAAAATCCACTGCTTTTAAAAATATAACAGGAGTCTTTTTTATATTAACAACAAAGAATAAAATGATTCCCGTGTAAGAACCATATGATAAAACTGATGATTTTCCTGACAGATATAAACGAAGGCCTGAATAACAATCCTCTTATATTTTGACACCATTTGTTTAAAAGAAACCGGATTTTGGAGAACAAATTTTCTTAAATTCAAGGCTTTTGGAGCTTTTTTTTTTTTAGCCCTAACTATGAAATTTTAAAAGACAAAGGGATATACTACCTTCACCAACACAATTGCAGGAGCAGTTTTGAGTAACTGGAAGTAGATAACAAATACTTGCTCCTCCTCATCTTGGCTTAGCTCCTGAAAAGTCAGATCTCACATTTTTCCAAGTTGTACTATCAGAATCGGTGTGGAATCTTTAGATATCAAGACCCAATTTAAGAATCTCACTTTTCTTCTATTTTTTATCCCAATAAAAAGGGAATAGACTTAAGAAAGACAAATCTGGTTCAAATCCATCTTTGCCACTTCATCACTTAGTTTTTTCAACTATAAACTGTGGATCAAAACACCTGCCCCATAGAGTTATTATAAGGATTAGAAGCTATGCATATAAAACACCTACCACAGGATTTAGCACTTTGTAGGATTCAACAAAAATGTGAGATTATTTTTTGCTATTCTTAGTTATAATGTGGTTATAAAAATGAACCTATTAACTGAAAAATAATTACAACAGCCTTAAACACACTGACTAGGAAAGTTTTGCCAACATTCAATCAATGGAAAATATGGACTGAAAGGATGTTTCTCCATAAGATGTGCTTCTCTAGGACACATTTCACTTGTCTCTACACTAGTTTATTTCAGATGCTTCTGAGGTCAGGGTGGGAGTTCACAGGGAAGGATTTCAAGAACAATAAGTTTGGGGAATGCTTTATACAACCAGATCCACTTCTTTTTTTTTTTTTAAAGATTTTATTTATTTATTTGACAGAGATAGAGACAGCCAGCGAGAGAGGGAACAAGCAGGGGGAGTGGGAGAGGAAGAAGCAGGCTCATAGCAGAGGAGCCTGACGTTGGGGCTCGATCCCATAACGCCGGGATCACGCCCTGAGCCGAAGGCAGACGCTTAACCGCTGTGCCACCCAGGCGTCCCAACCAGATCCACTTCTAACATTTTCAAGAACTGGGGTAGCGATCAACTATTTCCCGGGACATGGGACATTTGGTGCTAAAGCGAGAAAGTTCTCAGCAAACTGAGACAATTGGCCACCCTAATTGGTGATATACGTTGCATACCTACATATAAAGATTATAATCAAGCTGATAAACTGTTAAATAAAGTATGTTCTATCCTTCCACCCTGACAATGATTCCTTCAAAATGCCATGGAATACCAGGTTCACATTCAGGAATTCTGGAGTACCAAGTGTTTACATCAAAACATGTTTGGTGAAGAGAGACAGTCCCTAGTCTCTGGTCCCCAGTCTATATATATTCTCATCCTACCAGGCCAAGAAGACTACAGACACCCCAACGTGTACATCCATATCCCATCCATACCCTTTTCCCCTCCAAAGAGCTGCCCTTTGCCTTAGGCACACTGGTGGGAATACTGTTTTCTGGAGGAAGGATTTGCAGAAGTTGCCATTCATTCAGGTTCTAAAAGCAGGCTTGGGCTAACTGAGTGGTACATTCCAGGGTCCTGGTATCTGGAGCATAGAAAGAGGAGTGGCTGTGGGGAGACACACTTCCTTGATTCTTGGGACTTCTTAACCCTCTAAGAAGGGGCCCAGTGAAATAGCCATCTTAGGACAATGCTGCAAACTGCAATTTTTCCTCTGAGAGATATATAATTTACATTAGCATATTAAATGTTTTTAGAAGTAAGCATACAACACTGGTTTTCATTTTTGTTTTTGTTTTTGTTTTCAGCCTGAATTCCACATAGCCCAAAATCTAGATATGGGCACCAGGGTACAGATAGAGACAGCTCCAGGAAAATCCATCTGTGTCTGGCTCAAAGAACAAAATAAGGAATCCCTAAAATTCAGAGAGAACAAGAGAAACTCCATTTTTTCCCTTCTTTTCTATGTTCTTTTGTGCCCCCACCACCAACCTATCTCATAGTGGCAGCAACAGTGGCATCAAGGGGAACACTGAGTAGCAAAAATTCTGAAGGTAACCTTCATCTCCAACTGGAAGATTCCTAAAAGAGTTGGAAAACTCCCAATACTTTTTCTCTCTCCCTATCATCCTACCACTTGGCCTGAGATGTGGCACCATCATTGAGCAAGATAATGAAGCCACAACTTTTTGGCCAAAAGATCGAAAAGGGAGAGGCTTGGAGAGCCAGAAAGTACCAGGGAGATCATAAAGAGCTCAGAAAATTGACTCCTTAAAGTCATTTATAAAATCCCGGGTTTACTCATGAGTGATGAACTCATTGATCTGACCTTAAATAGCATACCTGGCCTTTGACAACTGAATTACAGGATAAATCACCAACCCAGATGCCAGACTGGCCACTGGGTAGCACACACCCAGAACAGATATGAGGACCACAACAAAGGTTTGTAATTCGAACTGACACTGGAACCATATCCATACAAGGTAGATCTGAAGCTGTAGCCTCAACTTAACAGGGTCAACTGCCTGCTAAGACAAAAATATCAACATCCTCCATACGATTTAAACAGGATGCGAAATCTCAAAACAATATTAAAATGTCGAGGATGCAGTGAAGAACCAGGAAAATCTTAACTTATGTGGGTAAAGAAAATCAAGACACCAATGCTGAGATGACATAGAGGTTGGAATTATCTGACCATGACTATTTAAAAAATGCTCTAAGACTTCTACTGCTGGCAAGGTGGAGTAAATATACTTTTCCCTGCTCCCCTCACAAAGTACACCAAACACCCAGGACATTATATAAAATCACCATAAGTAGACTCTGAAAGGTGGAGAGAAGAAAAAAACACTACGTATTTTGGAACCTGAGTTAGTAAGTTTCTTGGGATTTCTTTTTCTTCATACATTCCACCGGGTATTAGAGAGGCCAACAACCCGCAAATGTCAATGAGCACAAATGAAAACCAACAACAAAAGGCTGCTCTAGCCAAAGGACCAGGAGCACCTACAAAAACCTACACCTAACTTCATACCTAAAGATGAGTGACTGAATGCTTTTCTCCCAAATCAGGGACGAGGCAAAGCTATCTGTTCTCAACACAGCTATTCGACATGGAATATCTAGACAGTGCAATAAAGCAAGAACAGGAAAAGAAGAACTAAAACTCCCTACTTGCAGATGACATCAAAAAACTTAAAGTCACCAAAAAAACTTAAAAAAAAATCTTAGATCTATGTGAGTTCTTAAAGGTTATAGGATACAAAAATCAATTGTATTTCCATATGTCAGCAATGAACATGTGGAAACCAAAATTTAAAATATAATATTTATAATCACTCAAAATAAAAGGAAATACTGAAGTGTAAACCTAACAAAATATCCACATGGCTTGTATGTTGATGAAAGATTTAAATAAATGGAGAGACAAACCCTTTTCACAGATTGGAAGATTCAATATAGTAAGGATGTCAATTCTCCCCAAATGATATACAATTTCAATGTAATTCCCATTAAAATACCAGCCAGATTTTTTGTAGATATAGACAAGATTGTTCTAAAATGCATCTGGAAAGAAAAAAAGGAACTAGAAAATTTAAAACAGTTCTGAAAAAGAAAAATAAAGTGGGAAGAACCACTCTATCCAATTTCAAGATTTACTATAGAGTTACAGTAATCAAGATTGGTATTGGCAAATAAAAAATCATTAAAAAAAAAAGAATATGTGGTACATATAGATACAATGGAATATTACTCAGCCATGAAAAAGAATGAAATCTTGGCTTATGCAATGACATGGATGGATCTCAAGTATAATGCTAATAAAGCACAATAAGGCAGAGAAGGACAAATAGCATATGTGGAATTTAAGAAACAAAACAAACAAACAAAAGTGAAAAGCCAAGAAACAGAGTCTTAACTATAGAGAACAAACAGATGGTTACTAGAATGGAGATGAGTGGGGAGATGGGTGAAATAGGTAAAGGGGATTAAGAGAACACTGATTTTGATGAGCACTGAGTAATGTATAGAATTGTTGATGTGGAGTTCCATGATTCATTACTTGCGTGTAACACCCAGTGCACCATGCAATACGTGCCCTCCTTACATCAAAAGCTAGGGATGTACTGTATGGTGACTAACATAACATAATAAAAAATTATTATTAAAAAAAAAAAGATTGGTATTGGCAGAAGGAGAGACACATAGATCAATGGAATTTGCTAAGTCTATTTCCTTTAACCAAAGCTGGAGAAGGTCTCTAGGAGTATCTGAAACCAAAATAAATGATACCTTATCCTTCCCCAAATCTTTGACAAACTCTATACACTCTGGTCCAAGTTTCTTAACATTCCATGTGCACCACAATTATCAGGCTTTAGGCAGAAATCTCCTGCCACTGACCTTTGTGTCCCTTAATTAGAAAATGTTTATGAACAACTTGCTTATTCCTGGTGGTAACAGAGGAGGCTTCTGTCTTTGTGTCCATTAACCAGACCCATCTAGGGACCAGGCCAAAAGCGCCAGGTCTCAGTGAGGGTCTCTGGCTTAGCCTACTCCTTCCGAGCTTCCCTTATTACTGGCATGAGACAGTGGTGATTCCCCAGCTCTGGCAGGTCCAGGTGGTAGGTGAATCTAAACAATGCACACTGATGAAGAAAGTTGCTCAGGAAATAATGACAGGAGCCACGTGAGATAGCACTGTGTGTATGTGTGGGAGTGGTTATCTATTTGTGTGTTTTTCCAATCTCAAGACACCACCTGCATTCCTAGGCTTGCGGTTCCTTCTTCCGTCTTCAAAGCCAGCATCACAGCATCCTCATATCTCTGACTCTCACACTGACTGTCCTGTCTCTTTCATTTACAAGGACTCTTGTGATTATACAGGGTCCATTGAAACAATCAAAGACAATCTCCCCATTTTAAGGTCAGTTGATTAGCAACTTTATTTTTTTTTAAGATTTATTTATTTGAGAGAGAGAGAGAGAGAAAGCATGCATGTGAGTGTGGGAGAGGCAGAGGGAGAGAGAGAATCCTCCAGCAGACTCCCTGACTAGCAGGGAACCCGACGCAGGGCTCCATGCCAGCACCCAGAGATCATGACCTGAGCTGAAATCAAGAGTTGGTCATCCAACCAACTGAGCCACCCAGATGCCCCAGCAACTCTAATTATTACACTTGCAACCTAATTCTCTCTTGCCAATCTCGAGTTCTGGGGAATAGGGTGTGAACATATTTGAGGGGCTATTATTCTGGCTACCACACTACTAATGAGATTGTTTCAATAAATCTGCTTTTCAGTTACATAATACTATTTTCAAGACCTCCTGAAAATCTGTGCATTTCTCCAGGTGTCCTGGGAGCTTACATCTCTTGTGGTTCTCTCAACTACACTCCCCACAACTCAAAGGCAGTGGTTCTTAAAATGTAGTATCCAAACCAGCAACAGCAACACCTAGGCACTTGTTAGCAATGTAAAATCTCAGTCCCACCCCATATCTACACATTCAGAAACTGAGTGTAGGACCCAGCAATCTGTTTTAACAAGCTCTCCAGGTGATTCTGCTGTACGCGTGTGTTTTTGAGAATTATTGGGCTAGAGACTATTAAGTCTAAAGGCTTCTTACAATATATCTAAAATATAACTCTAAAATATATTGCTTTCAAACCAGAATTGCTTTTAATATCCATCACCGGAACAAGTTCTGGCATTTGGAAACTCTATTTTCCAGGAAGAAACAGAACAAAATAAAGTACACATACCACAAAGAACAATTCGCCAAAATATTAACAATTGTTTTTTTCTGAGCGGTAGAATAATTGAGGGTTTTCCTCACTGGACTTTTCTGTTTCCAAATATTTTATAATAAACATACATTATGTTAAAGTGGATAAGAAATATATCGCAAAATGGGAGGAACAATTTGTAGTACGAACAAGAAACACATACCAAAATCCTCTGTAGCCATTTCAATAATCGGGCCAATCAATAATACTAATTTGACAGATTCTTTCTCTTTTAGTGCCTGCTGTCTCAGCTGTTTATTTGATCACTGTGTCGTAGCCATGGTCTTAATAGGTCAGTATAGAGCAGAACAAGCCATTTTAGAAGAGCAGAAACATCTAAAGATCCTCCGAGGAAGAAGCCCGTACCTCCCGGATGCACCCAGTCTTAGATGAGGCCGCCAAGTCACCCACATCATCACCTTTTCTCAGGACTCTGATAAGCTCTGTACCAACAAACGCCCCAAGGTCCCGCTCACAGTCTAGCAACACGCTGCACCCCCACCCGGTTTTTTTTTTTTTCCCAAAGCAGACAATGTGGTATTGTGATTAGATATAAACTGAAAGTGTATTTTCTGCCCTTCAGTAATTACACTGCCTTATGGTAGCATTATTCAGTGTGAAGCCTTATTATGCTGCAGAATGAAATTCTGTATAATTTTCTTCTCCTCCAATGCACAAATGGAAATCATATTTTGGTCTGAGTTGGGAAGAAAGGCTCAGTTATCACTTGTGAGCGTGGTGTTATTTTCCCCAGAATTAAAAAATCCATCTGGGTGTCCGACCTCGCTCACCCCGCTGCCTCTCCATTCAGCCTTTTGTATGCAGATGAACCTTATCAATTTCCACCGCCTCAAAAGCCCGCACCCAGCTTGGTGCCTCCCCCTGGTCCGCGCGGCTTTAATGGAAATGCATGAGGCTTTTTTTTTTCTTTGATGTCTATGCAATATACGCATGTGGATAAAAACCTTTGCTTTTATTTAGGGGGAGGGGGAGGGAGGTTCAAATCAAAGTTAAAGTCTCTACCCTATCGCGCCTCGCTGGCGATTAGCGGAGGAGAGAAAGGAACAGCAAATCCAACACAGAAGCTGTGAAACTGGGGTTATTCAGATTATTGACTAACAAATAAAGGGGCATGGGATGTCACATTTGTATTCTAAGGGTTTTCATCCCGCCACAGGCCTCATCAACAACTTAGTGGAGTGCTACTAAATCCCCTGTGTTAACACGCGGGGCTCGGGGGCTCCGTGTGATTAATGCATTAATTGCAGCTCCCTCAGGCCTGGCGCTGGTTGTGTCAGTAATTCACTTAAGGCCAGTTGGCCCTTGAGTTATTCCACAGGCTAGTGTAAACAACTCACGAATAAGACCACTCAACCGTTTACCCGGATCCGATTGCGGGTTCGAAGGCTATTAGCAACTTCCAATGAATGATCCATCCGCAGGTGACAAAGCCTAACCCGGGAATTGTCTGAAACCGCCAGGACTACAGGAGATCAGAACAGCCTGGCTTTCTGCAGATGTGGAGACTCATGTGCCTCTCGGAAATCCATCTTTGTCAGGCCAGGTGGACACAGTACAAAGTAAACAGTTGTTTCAAAAACAAATGCCTAGAAAATTTAAGCATCAACCCTCCGTATTCACCCAGGAAAATCATTCAAGTTAGAAGGACAAAGAGACAAGCGAACAAAGACAGGTTTTCTTTGGCTCTAAGTATCCCACCCACTCATTACATTTGTAAGGGACAGTGATTCTATTGACAGGGCTTCTGTATTGGGACTTACAGATGTAATTCATGGTAGATTCCAGAGTGAAATCACCTTCTCTAACCAGCGAGAACTGGGCTATGATCTTGAGCGAGCAGCTTAGCTACTGGACTCTGAAATGGAAATACTATTCGTTCTCTTCACCTAATGAGATTGTTGTAAGGATTTTAAGGTAATAATAATAAAAAAAAAACTTTCAAGTTTTCAGAACTTACTAATAATGTAAGTACTAATCAAGTGAAAAACTAAAGCTCTTACTGATTAATATGTTAAAATAATATATCTTTGGTTTGTAGCACTTTAAATTTCACTAAGAGTAGTCATATATATGAGAATTTATAGAGATGAATTTCAAGCTTACAGATTTGGCAAAACAAGGATTAACCCACTTTTTTAGATCTTAATAATCAGGTTTAAGGAAGGAAGGAGGAACCTCGTATATGAATTTAGACACAAAATTCTATTACAAATACTTTACAAATTCTATTACAAATACTGCAAACTATCTACTCTGTCCTAGCCTCTTCCAACTTCTGTCTCAACAAGAAAACCTGTTTCAACAACAAACAAGGAAGTCCATTTTATCTCTGGTTGTCTCTACTTTGAAAAAAGTTTTCCTCACAGGGAGCTGACATCTGTCTCCTTGGAGTCATCACTCATTCTTCTTAGCTCTGCTTCTTGAGATCCCAGAAAACAAATCTCTCTGTCCAAGTCAGGGGGACACTTGACCCCACAAATGAGAGAATCATTATGTCCTGGAGAGGGTTCTGGATATTAGACTCTAGATCAGTGATCAGGTGAAACCATTGTATTTCCCTCTTTTTCTTTTCTTCTTAAAATTTAAAAGTAAACACATTTATGGGCAAAAAGAAAAAAAGTTCAAACAATACAAAGTATAAAGTGACAAGTAAATATTCTCATCTACCCCATTCCACCCAATATTCCATTTCCACTGCCCAAATGTAACTTCTATCAAGAGTTTCTTTAGTAGCCTCTGGCAATTGGAATGCAATTTACAAATTTACAAGCGTACGCAAAAACAAAGTTGGAAAATATACACATTTTTCTGCATTTTTAATAGTATCTTGGACATCTGAACATAATCGTACATGTAATATAACAAGGCATTTACTGGGAAAGTATTTGTAATAGAATTTTTTTGTCTAAATTCATATACGAGATTGGCCAATAGCTTTCTTGCACTGTTTTGTGGGTTATGTTGCTAAGTTTGCTAGCTTCATGAAATGATTGAGTAGCTTTTTTCAAAACTCTTTTTTTCTTCCTTGTGTTTTGGAACAGTTTATATGACATGAAAATTATCTGTTCCTTGAAAGTTTGTAAAGCTCATCGTTAGAGTTATCTGGACCCGGTACCCTTTTTAGAGGTAATAGTTTTTCTTTTTTTTTTTTTTTAATTTTGTTTATTCATTTGAGAGAGAGAGCACAAGCAGGGGGAAAGACAGAGGGAAAGGGAGAAGCAGACTCCCCACTGAGCGGGGAGCCTGATGCGGAGCTCAATCCCAGGAACTGAAGATCATGACCTGAAGGCAGATGCTTAACCATCTGAGCCACCCAGGCGCCCCTGTTTTTATTCTTCTTTTAATGTTTTCTCTGGTTATTGTTCTATTTTCTAAGCAAATTTTCCAAATTTAATTTCCAAATCTTTACTTGATTATTGAGATGCAAAATCCTCTATGACTCTGGAATGATTTTAATTATGCTTATTCTAATATCTTATTGGTTTTGTTTCTAATTAGCCCAACTCCCTGCCATCAGCACATCTACTTGCTGAGTTTGGTGGCTCACTTTCACAGTTTCGGCTTTCCCAAATGTTTAATGAACTTTGATTGTGTGCTCATGTCTGTATTAATTCCCTTTAGCCTATAGGTGAAAGCCTGCCTCCAAAGGTTGTAGCAGAGGCATGGAACACAGGCTGGGCAGCGTGAGCCAAGAGCTCAATTCCTGAATATCAGGGCCTCTGTGGGAGCACCAACCTCCTGAGGCACCGTCCTTCCTCTCCAAACAAAAGCCCAACCTCCCCATCTACCGCTTGTTGCCTGCCTTGACAGACAGAGGGGTGGGGAGTGAAGACATTTCTCCTGCCAGGTGAGGTGCTCACTCTGAACCCCAGCAGCCCCTCCTGTTTTGAAGATCTGGCCCGTGGAGGTTATGTCCCCCCACCCCGGCAGCCACATCCTCCTTTGCAGCCGTGCTCTTATGCAGACATTTCCTGCTTCTGTCTGATTTCATTTGCCGTCACGTCTCTGGGAGTCCCCATAGATTGGGATGCATCAATGACACCCTATTTTCCACTCTGGTTGTGGGTTTTTCCTCCCAAGTACTATACCATTTGTCTATCATTTCTACAGATTTGGGGATAGAGAGATGAGTCCACAGTGTGTGCTCTGCCCTCTTGATCTTGTCTCTGGTGACCAATCTTAAATTGCTTACTGACTGTTGGCCCTGAAATGGACACCTCACCTAGACAACGTCCTTGAAACAATGGTAAATGATGGATCTTGAGACTGATGCTGGATGAAGTGTGGGGAGAATAAATTCTTATGGTTATTGAACATGCATTCTTAGGGAAAGTACTTGTATTTACCAGAATATCAGTGTTAAAAAAAAAAATGTGGACACCAGGTGATAGGTATTCATTTCCATTCTCTGGTGACTGCTGTAGGCGGAGCCTGGGAGGGCTGCCTTCCTGGGCTGTTCTAGGAAACAGCTGATCCTATTTGAATAAGAGAGAGGGAAGGGAAGACCCCTCCATTTACAGGTCAACAGCAGCCTCACTATCTGATGCCTTGTGGAACTAATTCCTAATGGGGCAGTGTTTGTCAACACTGACAGGACCCTAATACACTGTAATCACTCCAGCCACAGCTCCGATAGAGATCTTAATCTCCACACTGTCCCCTTCACATGGCAGCAGGCCCAGTGCCTCCCTCACCCTCTCCATTCTTGGCTCTGTCTCAAACTTCTCCCTCCACCTCACCCCTTTTATACCATGTTTGTACTGTGTTGCCACCTCCCTTTGTCTCTTTTTCTATCCTGCACTCTTTGTAGGATCCTGGATCTCCCTTCTCCATCCTTCTGTCTCTCTTGTTCCTTTGTCTCTCTCATGAACACCCATCAAACCTAAATCCTCAAGAGTTCCCAGAAAGTCTGGGCCATATTTAATTTTACTATGGGGTAGTTTGTAATTCAATGTCCACAATCTCTGAAATCATTAAGAAAGTAAAGTTATACCTTGGCAAATTTTTACAAATAGAAGCAGAGGGTTAAGATAAATGCTTGTGGCAAATGGAAAGAGAGTGCCTTTTGCTTCTTGGTGCCTCTATTTTACTAATAGGTCTCAGCTTAGCTAGTGTCCTGGTTGGTAGTGTCTGCAGCGCCGTCTGAACCTAGAAGCGACATGTTCACAACAAAGCGAGACACACAGTGGGCACTGCTGAATCGGGATGAGACCCTTCTGTTAAATACCTGTGCTGGCACCCACATGGGTAATGATCCACTTCCAAGAAGGTCTGGAGAGACCTGGGTAAAAAGCAGTGGCCAAGTGGGCACTCCAGTTGGAGGCACTGCAAGCAGATCCAGGCTGCAGGATTAACTGAATCCAGGATTCATTCCATTTTATTCAATTTTCAATTTTGCCTCCAAAATAGCCTATTGATACTTGAGTCACACTGTTGGGCCTGAGTTCAAAGCTCATCACTTCCTCTGGATTATTGCTAGAAACTTTCATCTCTCTCTGTCCTTCAAACTACTTCTTGGAAATGTTTATTCAGGAGATTTGTTATTCTCAGCCTGAGGGTCTCAGCTCAAATATTATATCTCTTCACAGAGGAGAAGCCCTGACCACTCTAGCCAGAGTATTGGTAGCTCTCCACACACCAGTGACTCCCTATCCTTAACCTGTTTGTTTTCTCCACAGCACTTATTACAAACTGTACTTATCTCCTTTGTTTATTTCCCTCCAGAAGCATAAGCTTCATGAAGGCAAGGACTGTCTCCCTCCTTCCCTACAATACCCCCATTACATTGCCCAGCACATAGTAGGTCTTCAATAAATATTTTCTGAATGAAAGAATGGAGGAATGGAGGAATGAATGAAATGATGGGACAAGGAAAGAGGGGATCATCCTCTAGCCTCTCTCCTTCCTGACAATAGCAATCACAATTCCGTTGCTTTTATTTTCTGTTCTCTCAAAGATCCTTGGTGGCCAATGAAATCCAAACTTCTGAATTTCTCTCTTGAGGCATCCTAAAAATTTGACCCAATTTCTCTAGCCAGTCTTTTTGATATATTTCTCAATATTTCCCCTGGCAAACCCTCTATTCAGACTCATGCTCTCTCCTACATGCCTTTCATATCCTCAGCTTTGCTCAAACTGTTCCTCTCCTGGGATGTCAGGATGCTAAGAGCAAGCCATGCTTCATGCTCTTCTGAGCCCCTAAACTCACAGCAGACTTTCCAAAACCTCTGTGATCTGGTTATTGGTATGACTGCTTGCCTGATTCCTTAGAGCTTGCTTTCTACCTGTGTTATCACATTCTTCAGACAAGAACACCCTCTGCCCATGTATGGCAACTACAGATGTCATGGAATTGAAATTACAGCCAACTTAACCCTGTACCCAGTTCCCCTAAAAACACCCTCTGCTTTAGAAACCTGTACTTAAGGGGTTTCTTGGAGCCAGGCAATAAGAGAGAATTTCTTACACAAAGCTTCAGAGATGTCTGAAGAAGAAAGAAAAATGTGTGGGGAGGTGGAGGCTGAGGGAGGGAGGGGGCGGTGGTAATCACTGAAAAGAAGAAAGAAGACATAAAGGAGATTCTAAAAGTGGAGGAGACATAAGCAGATCGCCACGCCTGGGTCTAGTGATGGGACTTGGTGACCCAAGGAGACAAGCAGGAAGCTGAGGCCTCCTGTTTTGTTAATTTTTGCCATTCTAATTGGTGTAAGGTGGTGTCTCATTGTGGTTTTGATTTGTATTTCCCTGATGGCTAGTGATGTTGAGCATTTTTTCAAGTCTCTGTTAACCATTTGTGTGTCTTCTTTGGAAAAGTGTCTGTTCATGTCTTCTGCCCATTTTTTGACTGGGTTGTTTGTTTTTTGAGTGTTGAGCTTGAGAAGTTCCTTGTAGATCTTGGATACTAGCTCTTTATCTTTAATGTCATTTGCAAATATCTTCTCCCTTCCGTGGGCTGCCTTTTAGTTTTGTTGACTGTTTCCTTTGCTGTGCAAAAGCTTTTTATCTTGATGAAGTCCCAAAAGTTCATTTTTGTTTTTGTTTCCCTTGCCTTTGGAGACATGTGTTGAAAGAAGTTACTGTGGCCAATGTAGAAGAGGTTGCTGCCTATATTCTGCCTCTAGGATTTTGATGGATTCCTGTCTCACACTGAGGTCTTTCCTCCATTTTATCTTTGCATATGGTGTAAGGGAATGGTCCAGTTTCATTCTTCTATATGTAGCTGTCCAATTTTCCCAGAATCATTTATTGAAGAGACTGTCTTTCTTCCATTAGATATTTTTTCCTGCTTTGTCAAAGATTAGTTGACCATAGAGTTGAGGGTCCATTTCTGGAGTCTCTATTCTGTTCCATTGGTCTATGTGTCTGTTTTTGTGCCAATACCATGCTGTCGAGGATATGGAGAAAGGGGAACCCTCTTACACTGTTGGTGGGAGTGCAAGTTGGTACAGCTACTCTGGAAAACAGTATGGAGTTTCCTCAACATGTTAAAAATAGAGCCACCCTACGACCTAGCAATTACACTACTAGGTATTTACCCCAAAGATACAGATGTAGTGAAAAGAAGGGGCACATGCACCCCAATGTTCATAGCAGCAATGTCCACAATAGTCCAACTGTGGAAGAAGCCAAGATGCCCTTCAACAGAAGAATGGATAAAGATGTGGTACATATAATCAATGGAATATTATTCAGCCATCAGAAAAAAATGAATACCCACCATTTGCATTGACATGGATTGAACAGGAGGGGATTATGCTAAGTGAAGTCAAGCAGAGAAAGACAATTATCATATGGTTTCACTCATATGTGGAACATAAGAAATAGCATAGAGGACCATGGGGGGAAGGGAGGGAAATCCTAAGGGGGAGAAATCAGAGAGGGAGATGAATCAAGAGGCTATGGACCCCGGGAAACAGACTGGGAGTTTCAGGGGGGAGGGGGCAAGGGGAGGGGGTAAAAGGGTGATGGGTATTAAGGAGGGCATGTGTTGTGATGAGCACTGGGTGTTATATGTAACTAATGAATCATTGAACACTACATCAAAAACTAATGATGTACCTTACAGTGGCTAACTGAACACTAAAAACAAAACAAAACAAAACAAAAAACAGTAGAAGCTGAGGCCTGAGTCAATAGGCAGTGGAGGGAGAGTCAGTGGGAGCTGGCTTCTGGCAAGTGCCTGGGGCCACCTGGGCAGGTACAGAGGCCGGCCTGGGCTGGGCCACACTCCTCCCCCTCACTGTCTCCCCTGGCTTTGTTCTCCCCTCTGTCATTCTCTATCCTCTACCCCCTCATCCCCCTCCTTTTCTCCCTCCATCCCCTCTTCCTCCCACCTCTTGTGTCACCCCACAAGTCCCCTTTTTCCTGCACACATGGAAATCTTCCTCCCTCTCTTTTGCACTCTCTCAGACACTTTCTGTCCTCAGGGATATGAAACTCCGTCTTCAAATATTGTGGGAAACGGGGCTGAAGGCACATCATCAAACCACTGCAGACTCCCACCTCCTTTGAATGGACAGAGTGGATGCTCTGCTTCTGGGGTATCCCCTCCAGGCCCCCAACAAAGTCAGTCCTGAAAGTCCAGCCCTCCCTCAAGTGTTGGCTCTCGCACACTTTTTGTTCCTCCTTTTCCCGGTGGCTTAGAAGTCTTCCTGCATTGGTCCCAGCCACAGACACACTTACCTGTGATTTATTGATGATAATCGTAGGAAAGCCATTTGTAATCAAACGTTAAACAAAGACATTCTCTTGCTGAGAGGGAGTGATAACGCACCATTTAGTAATTCTTGTGCGCTTGGTAATTTGGAGAATGAATGATAATTTCTGAGCCTTGAAAAGCTACGTTGACAATGCCTGGTGTTATTCACCTAGTGAATAAAGACACCTTCCTCTCCATGTCTTGTGATAAATTTCTTTTATTAGGGCCACTTACGTGGGACTTTATCTTAATGGTCTCTCATATGGGGCAGTTGTGCTTGAGCCGTCAGGTTGTTTTTCATCACGCCTTAAACACAGGGCTTGGAGAAAATAAATAGCAACTGTGGTTCCAGGCAGCTCAGCTGCTGCAGAAATTAGGTGCTAAAGCTAAGCGGTTTGCCCAATCACAGCCGGCAGGAAATGCAGAGAGAGAGTGGATCCCTACACTCCTGCGAGGATGATGAGACTCCCCCATGTACCCACCATCTCACTCCTCTTTGCCCTTCTCTCTCCCCTTTGTCTCCTCCTAACACTCTTCTCTTCCCTTCTTGGTCCCCACTCCCACTCTCTACCAGCACATCCTTATGATAGCCACAATAATGCCCCATCAGTGATCAGTTACAGGTTCTACAGCTCACTGCATTTGGAGCCCCAGGGCGACAGAATCTGGGGACTGCCCTGGTAGAGGTCCGCTGCTTCTTAGTACTGTTCCTCTGAGCACAGTCCCTGGCAGAGGCAGGCTGCCTCAGTGTGCTATTCACAGGCTCAGGGCCTCTCTACAGACATCCTGGCCACCCCTACAGATGTCAATGAATAATCAAGAATGCTGTCCTCAGGTCATTTCTCCTTTCCCACAGCCCCCCTCTCCTTAACACCTTCTTTGACCCCCACCCAGTTCCCACCTCCAGCTGTGTCACACCCCCCAGCCACCTCTGCCTCTTAGTTTCTCCACCAAGTAGGGGGAGTGTGGGAGAGAGGGACGGAGGGGGGCTATCTTAGTGAGCCAGTGGCACACCTCAAAAACCATATACTAAGAGAGTAACTGTCTCCTTTTCAGCCCTCGATTGAATTACAAAGGACTCCTTTCATTGCTTTAGCCTAGACACATGTGGCTCCAGGAGATGGGGAGGATAATATTAATGACAGCCTGCATTTAATTCATATTTAATGTATGCTAGAAACTGCACCAAGAACTTTGCCATTTAACCTTCACAACATCCTTAGATATAGGTACTGTTATTTTTTTTCAGCTTTATTGAAATATAATTGACATATAACATTGTGTAGGTTAAAGTATACAATGTGATGATTTGATACATGTATATATTGTGAAGTGATTTAGGTACTAATATTATCTGTTTTTTCACTGGTGGAGGAAAGGAGGCCAAAAGGGCCTGAGGTAGCTGGCCAGAGCCACAGAACTAGAAAGTCCTGGAGCTGCAATTGGAACCCAAACCCTCTGGCCTCAAATTCCTCACTCTTTTCCTCTCTGCTGTCCTGACAGTGACAATCCCATCCAATCACAATCTTGAGTGCTCGCAAAGGGCTAGCAGGTGCCCTCTTCCACCACAGATGGGTAGAGAGAGATGGTAGGTCTGAGTCCATCTCATTTCCACACGTGAAGCAGCTGATGGCCCTAGGAGAGTGCCTTCCCTGGGCACCATGCCAACTACACCCTTGAGAGGCTGGCTGGATTTCCTGGCACCCTCAGTGGGGAGCTGACACTTGTTCTTCTCCCTTGGGAGATGGATCAACCCTTGCTTAAACATAACTATCATCTGTTCCTCATAAATACCCTCTTCCTCATCAGGGAAGTACTGGCCATGTCCCTTGGGATCAAATACTCTGGACCACGGAAGAAAGCCTGCCCTCCACTCAGCTCAAAAACTTACTGCCTCCCCAACCTCAAAGAGTGGTCAGACCCATCACTGCCCTCCACTCTCTACCCATCTACCCTGTGTCTGACTGTGGGTTTATTTTCGTTCCATTTGGATCCTGCCTATAAATTCTGTCTTGGGTTTCAAAGGCCATGTCCCACGGAGGGTAGTTTTCTTCCCACTGGTTCCTGAGTGGAGAGATTACTGTGATGTGCCACCTTACCTTGAGGGATCCCCACCATCCCATCAAATCTCTGCCTGTCTTATAAACTAGCACAGATGCTAACCAACTTCCTCCAAATAGTGGGTCTCTTTTCAATGTTAAGAGCCTACAAACCCTATAGTTATCCTGGCCTGTTACTCCTGGTACAGAACCTTGTAACACAATGTCTTTTCTCTCTTGCAGGGCTGTGTTCAACTACCAGACTACTAAGCCATTCTTCAGCTTATTGATGTATCTTTGTCTCTACTGCCTCCTTGTCTGCCCCAAACCAGAAGTCAGTGGGCAGCCAGGGCTCCTACTCAAACACCAAAAATGGGGACCTCATCAGAGGTGGCAATCTTAATCTTACTATGACCATAAACATGAATCTCATACATCCCAATGAATCTCATGGTCTTTACTGCTCTGGGTACAGAATTTCAAGTATTTTTAAATAATGTTTTATTAAATCTATTGATTTGTAAATTCCTTTGTGTGTGATAAGGAATTCCCTAAAGTGAAGTAGGAATGACCAACATGATCCACCACATTCAGAGATCCCTTGTCATGATTCCTATTGAAACCAAGAAAGATAGACAAGGATCCCCAGGCAAAGAACAAGCAGCATGAAAGGGAAAGCAAATTGAAAAATATGGTTGTCACACTCATTGTTTACCTCTGAATGGATTCCGTCTCAGAACAAATACCCAATCAAGACTTTGAGACCAATAAATCCTTTCAGTCAGTCAAAATAACTCAGAAAGGAGGATAAGGGTGTGGCTTTCTCACCTAAGCCCGATAGATTCAAGACACCCATATGTGAGAGAGAGGCAGGGGATGGGAGAGAAAACATCTTTTTAAAAAAAAACTGTGGGTATACATGTTGGCAAAAAATGCTGATTAGAATCAAACATGTAAGAAGCTGGCCAAGTTCTATAGAGAGCTGTGTTTATTGCCCCTTCCCCAAAATATGCCTGAACCAAAATATCAAGGATTTCTAAAGACCTAAATCAGCGCTTAGGCTTTCAATATTCTATGGAAAGGAGGTGGGCTGAGAAAGCTGCTAACACACTAAAAAGGACATATTCTCCAATGCCCATTTCAAATGTGGTCAAGAACAGAGGAAAAGAAAGAACCTCAGGGAACAATGGATGGGGAGCTCTCCCTGAGCACAAAATCAGGAATATTCTCTACCTCCAGGAGTCTGGTCCCAGGTAGCAGCCACCAACAGGATTTCAAGATTGCTACAGACCTACTATATGCTGTGCCTCCCTGTTTTCCCTTTACTGAATAGCAGTTTGTATTTTGGTTATCCTATTTGTGTTCTGCCATTGTTAATTGAACGTAGGAGAAGACATGTTATCTTTTTGAGCTCACAAGTCTCTGAATGAAGAGGCATATTTTAAAGCAATTGGTAGAATATAATGATTTGTTTTTACCTTAATACTAGAAGCATACTTTATCTAATAGCTCAGTGATGATTTCATTGAATGGATAGAGAAGGAAATAAAATCCCAGACCACTACTTGACCCCTCAACATTCGATATGTATGTAGTAACAATATTAATAGTAATTAATGCTTAATGTTTCCAAGTCATTCTATGGTCAAAGCCCAGAAGACTTACTTATGATTTCAGGACAAAACAAATGTTAGCAACCATGACAATGAAAAAGAGAGCTTATGGAAGGAGGTAGAATTGGGGAGAAAGCATGAAAGAAAGTCTAGAGCTGCCATTATCCTTATTCTATAAAGTTGGTAGTAGAAAGATACTGTTGAATGTTGATAGGACAAGATATGACAGTATATTATTTGGAGTTATAATACAAAAACAGATTAGAACAAAATTATAAAATATCAGAGAGAGTGAAGGGGGAAATTATAGGTAATCCANGTAGTAACAATATTAATAGTAATTAATGCTTAATGTTTCCAAGTCATTCTATGGTCAAAGCCCAGAAGACTTACTTATGATTTCAGGACAAAACAAATGTTAGCAACCATGACAATGAAAAAGAGAGCTTATGGAAGGAGGTAGAATTGGGGAGAAAGCATGAAAGAAAGTCTAGAGCTGCCATTATCCTTATTCTATAAAGTTGGTAGTAGAAAGATACTGTTGAATGTTGATAGGACAAGATATGACAGTATATTATTTGGAGTTATAATACAAAAACAGATTAGAACAAAATTATAAAATATCAGAGAGAGTGAAGGGGGAAATTATGTATGTAATCCAAATCTTTCATTCATAGTGAAAAGCCCATTTATCTTACCTAATATATATTAATCAAGAAACTAAAGTATAAATGTATTATTTAGGATTAAAGAATTAAAAGATGAAATTGTTTTTAAAATTAACTCTGGCAATTAGTACTAGAAATAAGGAGAGGTAAAACAAAAGATGGTCTGTTTTCATCCTAAATTTTTCTATCCTATTTTAATTATTACCATGTGGATATATTTATTTAATGAAAACCATATAGAGGGCTTGCCATTTTTTGTGGGCAACCTTTTAAAAACATTTGTATTGAAGTGAAGCAAACATATAATAAAGTGTACAAATCTCAAGTGTGGAGCTCAAGATCAAGACGTAGAAACTTCCAGTGCCCCCAAACCCTAGGAAATTCCCTTTGGTCTCTCCCACATACACCCAAACAACCACTATTCTGACCTCCATCAATCTAGGTCAGTGTCACTTGCTTTTGAAAATCATATCATTGACTCTTGGCTTTTCTTTTTTGCTCTGTATTATGTCTGTAAGGTGAATTCTTGTTGTGTGTTAGCTGTTACCAAGCAGTATGAATATAACAAAATTTATTTTTATGTTTTGTTGATGGACATTAGGTTGTTTCTACTTCGAAGCTACTATGGATAGGGCTATTAAATCTGCTATGATGATTTGCATAGTTGTCTGTCCACACACATTGGCTATATACCTAAAAGTAAATTTGCTGAGTTATAAGATAGTTGTATGTTAAATACTGCTAAACTGTTTTCAGCATGGTTGTATCAATCCCATCAGCAATATATGAGTGTTCCAGTTAATCAACATCCCCACCAACACTTACTACTGTCTATCTTTTTCATTTTAGCCATTCTGAGGCATATATCTCGTCACAGTTTCACTTGGCATTTCTCTGATGACTAAGGTTGAACATCTTTTTATATGTTACTGGACACGTGGATATCCTCTTTTGTAATGTACCTGTTCAGGTCTTTGCCCATTTTTTAAGAAAATTGGTTTTTCTCTCTTTTACTTGTTCTTTATATATGTTAAATAAATAGCAAATATCTCAAAAACCTTCCCCTAATTTTTCTACTTGGTGGCTTATCTTTTCAGTCACACTATAATGTCTTTTGGTGAACAGAAGTTCTTAATTTTATTGAAGCTCAAATTATCAATCTATTTTTTATTGTTCCTGCTTGTTGTGTCCTACTTTGGAATCTTTATCTACTCCAACGTCATGAAGATACTTTAAAAAATTGTCTTCTGGAAGCCTTATTGTCTCACCTTTCATATTTAAGTATATAATACATCTGACCTCTCTTTTTTCCCTCCTCCTTTTTCTCTTTACTAAATCCAAACAGCCTTCGTTTTGGGGTAGGGTGGGGACCCTAAGACAAGTGGGAGACTGCCCCTAAAAGAAAGATGTTTTTTCTACTTACTTGCCTACAGCTACTGCATGGGCAACCCAGGCTCAGACAGTCTGATGATCTTGCCTAAGAGCTGAGTTGACAGTGAGTGCCATGAAACACAAGGAAAATCAGAGAGGGTTCCTGTGGACTCTGTATAAGCCAAGGGCCCAGACACACAGGGGTCAGAGCAATCCAATGACACAGAGCTAGCTGCCTGTTAGCAATGGTGCCACAATGGTGGCCTTATCAGACTCTCCAGTGTAGCCTTGGTTGCCAGTTTTTCAAGTATTGTTTTCCAGCCCTCCTGTAGATTTTGTGATCTACCCAATGTCCTTCCAATAGATTTCTTTTTCTGTTCAAGTCAACTTGGGTTTTATTTGCAAACAAAATCTCAGTCTGGTAAAAGCAACAAATTGTAAAAACTCCACAAGATGGCATGTCAAGAAAAACTACATGCACACTAGAAGCCAAGAGGTATATATATCCTCATGAATTGGGATTAAAGCTTTTCCAAACATTTCCCTAAGGTTCTCTGTGGCTGGAGACAGTTAACAGGAAGCCTGTTCAAGGGCTGGTGGATGTGGAGACCATTGGGGCATTACTGGCAAATGCCCTTGGAAGCACCAGTTTACTCTGCATGTGAGACAGAGGCTAATTTGGAACACAAAACTCTAACTCTTTACCCCTTCACCCAAACATTGCCAAGTGTTGCTGCAGACATTTTGCTCTATCTATTCTTCTTGAAGAAGAAATTGGCAAAATAAAATTCCTTAAATGATAAACGATGTTTAAAAATTAATAGAAGATTCCAAATGGTGTGGAAATTATGTCTTAATTGGAAGGCCATTTTTAAACTTCTTCTTATGAAGGAGGACTTTGGGGCATTGATATCAAGCAGGAGGAAGTAAAGAGCCTTGTGACGGGAAAGAAACACCCTGGAGCCCTTTTTTTTTTTCCTTTTTCTAAGGGATTCTCTGAAGCCTGGGATATGATGTAGTCAAAACTTCATTCTTTGTACATGCCCAAATTCTTTCTCCCTCTCCTTTCCCTAAATTACTACCCTAATATATTAACATCATAATGCCAGTGTTTTCCTGGCACCTATTCTAGAAAGCCTTTGTCCCCTCGCCATCTTTTTATCTTTTTATTGCTATATTCTGAATTTAGTACTGTACTCAGATGTCCAATATATGATGAATTAATACAAGAAGCATGAAGAAAGTGAGAAATAAAGTAGTGAACCCAAGTCAAGGCAAGAAGAACAGCTTGCATTCACTTCTTGCTTGTTCTTTACAAATAGGATAGCTCCACCATTGATCCCTACCTACTAAGGGACAGAGAACCCTTTCTGTATTTTAGCTTAGGGCCTTATAACTTAACTTGTGCCAATGAATAGAGTATTTCACCTTTTATACTTTTTTCTCAAATCATTTCCTTACCTACCATTTATTTTTTTCCTAAGTTAACTTTAATTCCTTCCATATTCTTCCTTTCCAGGCCTACAAATGGAAAGAGTCATCTTTCTGCCTATCTACACTTCAGTCAGGAAACATTTCCAACACTATTTCATAATAGGAAATAGGAAATCCTATTCCTATTTCATAATAGGAAATCAAGGGTCCCCAGAAGATGCAGTAATGAACAGTGGTGAGTGACCCACCTTTTAAGATAGAGAACACTTACTCTTCTATGTTAGGGACTTAGCAACAGAGAAGTCACAGAAGAGATCATTACTCCATGAATCTGGTAGTAGATCCCAAACAAACCTATATTTAAGATTTAAAGTTCTTAAATATAGTCCCAGCAACAATGAGTGAAAGAAAATTGACAGAAACTAACTCTAAGATAACACATGCCCAGAATCAATAGAAGGGCAGCAGGAATTAAACAATTAAGCTGATAAAGGACGGACCACCAGGAAGTCTGGGTTTTGAAAAAAAAAAAAACAAACTCTAGGGAATGTAGCCTACTGAAAGATACTCAGTGGATCTGGTTTTCTTAGAAAGACACCGTATTTGGTACAAAACTCTCTATGTACCACATCCACTACCCCTACTCCCATCAGCCAGGACTCAGCCGACAAGATACTTTTAATATAGTACTTATCAATTTCTTGTTTTTTCAATGTTTTTAAACAAGCACAATAAATATTTTTAAGAAACTAATGTCAGTGCCCATTCCTCTAGACAGAAAAGGATGACTTCAATAGGTGAAGGCATGACGGACTCTTAGATACACCTGCAAAGTTTCTGTCCCCAGTTCTTCTTCAAGAAAATCAGCCTCTACCCCAATCAGAGGTCCACAAGAATTTGCAGAAGGTTTAATCTTCCCAGGAACAGATTTTTCCCACCTCCTACCACCTTTCCCTACCCAATGGAACAAAAGGGAGAATCACAGGAAAAATAAGTTTTCTTAAAAATGCAGACCTTTGGAGATAGATGTGCTTTTATAAAATGTAGATTATAAAAACAAAATAGTGTTCTTTTTTTACACCATACAAATCCTTATTGGCCAGGACTTAACTGGGGAAGGAATTCTATCATTCAGATATGCAATATAACATGGTCATATTTCAGCTCTAATAACCAAACCACTCGGTTTGAATCTGAAACTTGGATATGAGAAAAAGGATAATTATATCTGATTTTTATATGACAGTGGAACATCATCTAACAGGCCCACTGGAGGACTATTTAATTTGCTTTTTTATTTTTTAAATGTATTAAGACCCAGAAACTCTCTGGTTATGTGTTAATTTATTAATTGTTGTCAAGAAATGCAAATAGTTCCTGTATTACAGGGAAGATAACCCCAAAGATTATAGTTTTATTGACTTATAAGACATTAAACAGTTTTGTCTCTAATTGAGCAAACCTATTTCGGTATGCCTTTATCAACTGATAATATAAATATCTGTTCTCCAAATGCCCTTTCAAATTACCTTTACTATCCTGCTATTCCCCTCATTAATGAGTCACATTTTGATACATATCTACTTTATATTTATATGAGATGGTTTAAGTATTTTTTCGTATATATTTTGACTTTAGATATGTTAATTCTATGTGTCTCAGTTTCCATATTGTAAAATTAGAACATTAGTACCTACCTCAGAAGGTAATTTTAAGAATTAAATTAGTTAATATCAGGAAACAAAGGAAAATTAAACTATTGGAACTACACCAAAATAAAAAGGTTTTGTACAGCAAAGGAAACCAAGAACAAAACAAAAAGACAACCTACTGAATGGGAGAAGATATTCGCAAATGATGTATCTGATAAGGGGTTATATCCAAAATATATAAAGAACTTATACAACTCAACAGCAAAAAAGCCCAAAACATTCCAACTGAAAAATGGACAGAGGACCTGAATAGACACTTTTCCAAAGAAGGCATACAGATGGCCAACACACACATGAAAAGATGCTCAACATCACTCACCATCAGGAAAATGTAAATCAAAACCTCGATGAGATATGACCTCACGCTAGTCAGAATGGCTAGTATCAAAAAGACAAAAAATAACAGTGTTGGTAAGGATGCGGAGAAAAGAGAACCTTTGTACAATGCTGGTGGGAATGTAAGTTGGTGCAACCACTGTGAAAAACAGTATGGAGGTTCCTCAAAAAATTAAAAATAGAAATACCATATGATCCAGTAATTCCACTATTAGGCATTTGTCCAAAGGAAATGAAAACACTAATTTGAGAAAATAAGTGCACCCCTATATTTATTGCAGCATCATTTATAATAATCAAGAAATGGAAGCAACCTGAGGGTCCATCCATAGAAGAATGGGTAAAGAAGATGTATACACACACCCAAACACATAATGGAATATTACTCATAAGAATATTACCCATAAAAAAGGATGAGATCTTGCCATTTCAACAACATGGATGCATCTAGAGGGTATAATGCTAAGTGAAATATGTCAGAGAAAGACAAATACCATGTGATTTCACTCATATGGGGGATTTAAGGAACAAAACAAATGAACAAAGGAAAAAAGAAACAAAAAACAGACTCTTAAATACAGAGAACAAACTGTTGGTTGCCAGAGGGGAGGTAGTTGAGTGGGTGGGTGAAATAGGTGAAGGGGATTAAGAGTACACTTATGGTGATCAGCACCCAGTAATGTATAGAACTGTTGAATCATTATATTATACACCTGAAACTAATATAACACTGTTAATTATACCTCAATTAAAAACAGAAAAAAGAAATTAGTTAATATTTATAAAGTACTTTGAACTTTGCTTGGAAGAAAATATATAGGTATTTGTTAAATAAATAAAAGGCTTTAGAAGTCACTTTTCAACATCCAGACTAGATCATAATGTGTAATATTACCCCCTCCTCTTCTTGGATCTTTGTGTCACTAACAACCTGAAATAGAGATCTGAGCCATCTTAGAACAAGGGTAGAGAAGTTGCCAAACATGGGGATGACCCACATTTCAATGGGGAAGGGGTGGTGTATGTTTAAGGTAATTATCCAAGTTTCCTAGTCTATCATGGGCCTGTTCAGAGCAAGGATCTGTTATAGGCTTTCTGATAAGGCAGGAAACATTTAATTTTAAATGGAAATTATGCTACTCTGTAATTTTGCAGATGATAACAAAGACAAAGAGTTGCCTGAATCTACCCAAGGGCACTCACATAGATTATGGTGGAGTTGAGGTGAGCGCCTTGGTCCAAGGGGACAAAGCTACCTCCACACTGAACTTCAAGTCCTGCCCCAAATTGTAGTAATTGCAAAATATATTAGAAGGAAGAAGGGAGAAGAAGGAAGACGGGGAAGTAATAGAGGTAAACTTCTCTAACTGTCCTGCTTCATTATTTTGCCAAAGGGTGGTTTCATGGATCCGACCTGATAGGATTCACAGAGTGCCCAACAGACAGGTGAGAACTCGTGTGCTATTTCATTTTCTAATGAAGATGATGTACTCTTTAGCTTCTTGCAAATATCTTAAGCTCTTGCTTCAGTAATACAGCCCTGGAGTGTTCAGCAAACTCCTTTTTCAGAAAATAGCTCTCTTAACAAACTGAAGACTTCAGAGGGGAGGGGGGTGGGGGAATGGGATAGACTGGTGATGGGTAGTAAGGAGGGCACGTATTGCATGGTGCACTGGGTGTTATACGCAACTAATGAAGCATCGAACTTTGCATTGGAATCCGGGGATGTACTGTATGGTGACTAACATAATATAATAAAAAAAGAAAAGAAAGAAAATAGCTCTCTTATAGTAGTCCTTTCAAGATTACTCTTGCCCAGTCATTTCCTAAGGCTTCCTTGTACCCCATAAGGAAGCTCACTAACTTTTTGGCCACCACTGAGTGAAGTTAAAGTCACTCCCTCAACCGCTCTCTCTCTCTCCCTCCCTCTCTCTCTCTCTCCCACTAGTCTTCCCTTTCATTTCTCTGGATAATGGTTTCCAGGCCCCTTGAACTTTAGGTGACATATGAGGGTCTCCCAAGAACCCTCTCAAACCACACTCTGCCAATAGCACAGGGAGTGGAGTGAAGGTCTCTCTTCCTCTTCAGACCCTAATCTCTCTATGTCATTCTTTTGAGTTGCTCCTCCCTTGGCCAAGGAAGAAGAGAAGCACTCCTGATCTTCCTTTCTGAAGCCTCTCTGCCTACAAATTCCAAGATTCTTCTTCAGTGCACCCTCCAAGCTTCTATTATATAGGCTGTTGGAAGAGACGGTTACTAGATAAGTTTGGTCACCTCCTGGCAAGCCTTTTCAGATCTCTTAAAATAGATCAGCTGCATGTCAACTACACACACATATATGACATACATACATACATACATACACACATACATACATACATACACACACACACGTCTCAGACATTTTCCACAGGTTTGTCAACCAAAAAGGTCACCCTGCCACTCTCACTTCCAGTCCCTATCATTCCCTGCAAAATGCATATCTTTTATAGGTAAGGAAACATGCTTAGAGACTTGCCCAAGACCATTCAGCTTGCAATTGGTGGAGCTGGGATTTGAACCTGAGATGCCTGACTTCGGTGCCTATACCCTTTGCACTGTGGTTCGAAATGTTCTGGCTAACAAATTAAATCAATCAAAAAGTATTTTTTTTCAAGACAAAATATTGGACACTCCTCCAATGAGTTGCACAGGACTGCTCTGAGTCCTGTTGCCAGAGAGATATAGTATCCACAGTCAAACTGTCAAATTGCTAGAACAAAAACAAACAAAATATTATCTGCCAAGGAATACAGCAGCAGATTAAGGGCAGTCATTTCTGTTCTTTTCACAGCATCTGTATGAGCAAGATATTGAGAATATTAACCTTCATTCTATAAACCTCCATCCAGAAAGTTGCCTCATGTTTGTCCTGGCTCTCGTGCTCTGCCTCCCATAAACACGTCTGGTTACATGTCAGCGGGGCCTTTAGAAACTAGAGGAGGCACTCCCAGGACACAAGGGGTTAGAATCCCCATGTTTCCATTACAGCAGCTCAGGGGACCCACACAAAATTCATACATCTTGCCCCCAAACTCCAAGAGTCTGACCAGTCCCACTGCAGCCCTTTCTCTTCACCCAGCCGTCCCAGACCACTCCAGTCAGGCTCCCACCTTAATCCTTTCAAACCAAATCCAATGTCTTTCACCCCAAACTGTTCTTCAGCCATCACTCCCTTTCTGAATGAATGGTACACCAGAACTAGCTATGTAACTTGTGAGCCCTGGTACAAAATGGAAATATAGGGTGCGTTGTTCAAAAACCAGTAAGAATTTCAAGACAGCAATAGCAGAGCATTAAACGAAGCGCAAGGCCCTGTGTGACTTAAGTTCTTCAACTGCTCTGTTACTGGTGTTTATTGCCTTCTCATCCATTGCCCCCACTTCACTGTGAAACTTGAGAGAAGAGAATGTGCCTTAATTTTGTGTCCAGGGGCTAGCTCTGTGGGCTTTCAATAAGGGTTGAAAGAATAAATAAAAGAGCAAGAAGAGTGTCACCAGCCCTCCAGAACTTTGACACTTCAAGGTCACTCTGCCTTTGGAGAACAGAAGGAGCAGAGCAGCCCACCTGGATGTTTGCTAGGATAGGGCCCTGTTAAGGGGACATGAAGCATGCCCATGAAGCCAGGCCCGGGAACCACCACCCACCAGTCACTCCCACCAGAAACCAAGACTTCTCAACTCTTCTGTCTGCCCTCCCTGTGCTCTTTGCGCTCACATATACAATAAACTACTATATTCTGTCAATTCCAGCTCCTTAGAAGTGCTCCAATCTGGCTCCTTTCTCTCCTCACTGCCAACACCTCACTTCAGGCCTGACTCATTTTTAACTTGGTGTATTAGTTAGGGTAAGGGGCTGAGCTGCTGTAATAGAGAGACTCAACAATGCAGCGATCAGAGTTTGAAACCAGATTTGTCTCACTTCAAAGCACAGGTCCTTAACCTATAAGGGTATTTTCTAAGAAGTTGAAATGTTCTTAGAAGTAGGAATAGAAGAGTATTATTCAGGGCTCTTTTGGAAGCAAGTGATAGAGACTCAAACTAAAAAAGGAGGGGAGGAATGGATTGGTCCCCATAATTGGAGAGTGCAAAGGATAGTTATTTTCAGGAACCAGCTAGATCCAGGGCTTTGAACAATGTTATCAGGGACCCAACCCTTGACTCTGCTTTTCTTTGTTTATTGATCTCATTCCTTTCTATTGCAAATGGCTTTCTTTAGGCAGCAATGGAAGACAAAATACAAGCATCTCTGGCTCACCTGACCCAAAACCTGGTCCTCATCTTTGCTGTCTTAGGTACTTAATTTGACGAGAGTCAGGAATTGATGAGCTTCAGGGAAGCCAATTATGCCAGTCTGGAGGCACATGTGTTGCAGCAAGCTATAGGCCATGTCCACTTCTCTGACTGAGTGGTGGTCCCTGATGCCCTCCGGTAAGCATGAGCATACTCTCCCCAGAAACTTCCCCTGACTCCCTGTCCCTGGCAGACTTCCAGGCAGGCTGCTCTGCTCTTTGCCTTCTCTCAAGGTGGCTTAAGTTTGCAGTATCAGAGACCCTTGACCCTCCAGACATTCCCGCTCATTTATTCATTTCATTTCAACCCTATGGAAAGCCTACTGTTTAAGGCACATTCTCTGCCCTCAAGTTGCTTACAGTGTAATGGGGGCAAATTAATGAGAAAGCAATAAACTCCACTACACAGCAATTGAAGGTCTTACTAAAGTTACATAGAAGGAACAGTGGAGAATGCCCAACATGATGGGGTCCTGGGCTGTTATAACATTTACCATGCTGAGTTACCATGTGTTCACCTGTCTGTTCCCTTGTAAGAATGTAAGCTTTCTAAAGGAAAAGACATATCCTATTTCCCTCTTTATCCCTAACATGTAATACTCAGTATGGACATAGTAAATGCTTGATCCAAATAAATGAGGATAAGAATATAAGATGGAGGGATTTTCAACATTTCCTAAATGCCCATTAAATTCAAGACTCTGTGATGGAGGTGAGGGAAACACAAGGATGATTAACTTCCTGTTCTTACAGGGAGATGGTCCAGAGGAGTGGATTCTTAAAAAGTTAGCTGAGACTTCTTAAGAACTCAACTGTTGTATCTAAAGACCAAAAGTTCCCTCCTACTAACTCCTAAAAGAATGGAGCTTGAGCCAGTAAACTCATTACCCTTCTCTGCCCTGCAATTGAATAGACAAATAACTCTTTAGTTAGTCATTATGGTCTAATCAGAGTAATTTCCATACAAGAGGGTGGATTGAGTTTGTTCCCCAGTTGTAACATTTGTGAAATTCAACTACAAGTCCACTTATTAATGGTAATTAGTGGTCTATAAATAAAGCACAATCCTTTAGATACAGAAACCAAGCCATGAGCTTGTTTGAAATGTAAACAAGATATTCATGAATTTGCTAATTGCGATTCCCTGTTTGGCCTTTGGCCAACCTTCATTCCCTGGAAGTGGTCACTGATTGAAATGTTACATGTCCTCTGATGATGAGTCCTGGGGGGGTCAGAATCTAGGATTTGTGGGTTTATAATCCAGAAACCCAGTACCTTTTTACTCAAATATTGAGTCCCTGCAGTGTTTGGGTCAATGGGTTATCCAGATATGAATACAGCACAATTCCAGGAAGCTAAGAACCTAAATTTTGCTGTTAGATGTGGACCCAAATATTAGGGGTGCCCAGTGGGACCACAGAAATGGCCCAGGGATCTCTAAAGGTTGAGGGGTAGAGGGGAAAGAAGAAGACTTTCTGAAGGGAGTGACATCTGAAAGGGGATAGATTGAAAAATGTTCTAAAAAGAAGGGGGAGAAAAGTTGGTATCAACAGCTTTTAGCATAAAAATTGAGCATTGTAAAATATTTGAATTTATAAGTTGGGAGATTTTTATATAAATGTCCATATTTCTAACTTCTTTTGTAAAGTCAGGAGATCCAACGGCACTAAGCCCACCCTTCATTCCATCTGACAAGAAGCTGAGTCTAGGTTTCAAAATTCCCAAAGATGTTAAATCTTTGGGATTCAGGCACATGAGAACTCAGAATTCCTGAAAATTCTTGGAAATTCCTCCAATAAGGTGTTCTTAAAATATCTTCCAAATTCTTCAAAACCGTTACTTATCATGGATTTTTTAAACCATTTTGTTTAATAAACACTAAATATGAAGCTAAGCGGTATTTACAATTCAACGTAGGCTACCCTGAACACTGGAAAAGAGCAGGGAGTATCATTGGTGGCATTCAAATAGATCTCCTAGCAAGGTTGCTAACAATATACAGAACTGTATGTCACAATTTTCGATTTTGCTTCCAAACTTGTTCTATTTTAGAACACCATTTACAGGATTTGTATTAAGTATACTATTGATATAAATTTAATATTTATTTGCAAAACTGACTCACATGTAAGCTTCAGTTCCACATGTCTGGGTTTCCTATTTGTTCTCAGCTTGACGTCAGTGGATTCATTTTTTTTCTTCTAAAAATTTTATTTATTTATTTGACAGAGAGAGCAGAGCAAGAGAGAGAGAGAGAGAGAGAGAGAGAGAGAGAGCACATGAGCTGGGGGGAAGGGGCAAAGGAAAAGGGAGAAGCAGGCTTCCCACTGAGCAGGGAGCCTGACAACACAACACGCTGCAGGGCTTGATCCCAGGACTCTGGGATCATGACCTGAGCCAAAGGCAGAAGATTAACTGACTAAGCCACCCAGGCAACCCTAGTGGATTCATTTGAACCAGTGATGTCTTCCTGTTGACTGCTAAACTTTAATTCTTGCTGAAAGATTATACTTTTTATTTTCCTTATTTCTGGTCTGATTTTTCTTGGGATTCAAGGTTCAGAGAGACATATACATTTTCTAAGAAATTCTGGGAAAGAATACCAGCACAGAAACACTAGCTGGGTCTGAGTAGCCCTCCTGACTCCCTTGGGATATCTGTTGTCTAATTCTTCAAAGTCTACAACAGCTTTGTTTTTTTCTCCCCTAAATTGAGACAAGTGTTAGGTACCATTTATCATTTCCCTCCAGTTATTTTTCTGCCGGGCCCCAAACATATTTCAGTCTTGCCTCTGAGCTTAGGGGATGAAGGCCAGGGACATTTGAAAGGACACGGGCAAGAGCAATACCTGCTTTGAGTCTAGATTATGGGGAAATGTTGCTGAAATATCATTGGACAGCAAGCTGTTTGTCTTACTCAATGGGAAGCTATCAAAGGTTTTAAAGAAGCATGACAGCACCATACCCACATATTAGGAAGTTGAATCTGGCAACAGCATAAAAGACGGTCCCAGAAGCAATGAGCTGAAGGCATGAGGCTCGTGATGGGGTCCCTTGAAGGAGGGAATGAGAACTTGAAACAAAGGGTAGGCAGTAGATGCAGAATGAAAGGGACAGACACCAGGTACATTGTGAGGAAGGGTGAAAAACACTTAGCCGCACATTGGAAGGCAGTGCTAAGAGAGTAGGCTCTGAGGTTTTGAATCTACAGGGTCTGAGCCATCCAGTTTGTCCAAGAATGAGCACTTCAGGGAAAGAAGTAGGCAAGACCACAGCTGAATAAAGGTCCAACTGCCCAGGATCCCACTAAAATACATTCACAGGCAGAGGGATGAGGTATCCTCACCTATTCCACACCTCTGCCCCTTTCATAAAACTCTCAACTTTCAATGGACACCAGCTTTGCATCTGCCAGCCATAAGAAAGGAGATAAACTGTTTCCAAAAAAAAAAGGATTCTCGCAGGGCGCCTGGGTGGCTCAGTCGGTTGGTTGAGCATCTGCCTTTGGCTCAGATGATCTCAGGGTCCTAGGATTGAGCCCCACGTCAGCAAGGAGTCTGCTTCTCCCTCTCCCTCTGTGATCTCTCTTACTCTTTCTCAAATAAACAAATTTTTTTAAAGTTTAAAAAAAAGGCATGCTTACAATTGCTTAAAATTATGTTTTGTTGTTTTTTTCCCTTAATATGGCCTCTGTTCCAGCCAGGGGAAAAGACAGGATTCTCTTCACACTGCACGAAGTTGCCTTGTCTAGGTTTTTGTATATAACTTCAACCAGTGTGCTACCCTCCAGACCCCATCACCCAGGCCCACAGCGCACTGCTTTCCTACCTGGGTTGCCTACATCAGTTAGGCACTCTCTGAGCATTCCCTCACCCTCCCCAGCCCTGAGTAATTCAGGCCTTCCCAGGGCCTGAGCGGCAGCTGCCCATTACCTAAGAGAGTTAATAAGAAATTCACCTTCCCTCCCTGGCACAAATGAATTCCAGTCAGTTCATTCTCACAGGAAATAAATTTTAAAATGGAAATTAAACAAAACAATTGCTAGGAAAGGTAATAACGTGTTGCCCCTGAATTCTGCCTCTGAGAGGAATATATTACCATTCCCAAGATCGTGGCAGGCTCAGAGAAACACCCCCACCCCCAGACCTAGGGCTTTTGTAGTGGTGGGATGGGCAGACCCCATGCCTCTTGTGTCCATTCTCTGGTGCCCCATCAGGCTATTAAATGGGTCTCAAAACCACATATCTACTCCTCAAAATGCATGGGCCACATGTAGGTAAGGGCCTCTGCACTCACTTCAGAATTCTTGGTGGCCTGGAGTCGCAATGTCTTTGTCCCCAGGACTGTTTCCACACCAATCAAGACACTGTGCACTCTGATACAGTGATCAAGAGACAGGCTTGTGGTGGATACAGGCTCTTCCATTTACTACCTGTGTGACCTTGGGCAAATTACTTAAACACTCAAAGCTTTGGCTCCTTATCTGTTAAATAGGATAAGAAACTTAAAAAAAAAAAAAACCTCCTCCTCATAGGATTACTGTGAAAGCAAATAAATTAACACTTGCAAAGCCCAGTGCCTCATAGATCGTAAGTGCTCAATAAATGTCAGTTTTTATTATTATCCTATTTTTTAAAGGTCTCCAGGGGTGAGTAGATATTCTACAACTTAAAGCAGGTCCCATGTGATTTATTGTTTAGAAGTGTATATTCTGTTGAAACAGTTAATGTGTTTCTTTAAAAGGCATTTTAGCTTTAAGCAAAACTCACAGAGTTAGAAATCTGAGTCAGGAGTTTAATAACAAAATTCAGTAACACTATTTGTTGAATAGTTTAGATCCCATTGACCAGGAAAATCACAAAATTCTGAATTAAAACATTTCTACAGATGGCTCCAGGCTACATACACATAAATGTGCAGGCAAGATGCTTCTTTTTTGCTGCAGGAGAAAACCAGGGGTAGTACTTATAAAAAGAGACAAAGACTGTAGTAAAATTGCTAGAGGAAACACTAAGAAGGCAACCTAACTCCTAACCTACCCTTTTATTCATATAATGTAACTAAAGAACACTGAAATACTAGAAAGAATTTTCAAAAGGATGTGAATATTAGACTTCCCCTATGTCTCAAAGTGCAGGCCCATGAGTGTTTTTATTCTGTGGGAGAGTTTTCTTTTCAACATGAATCAAGGTTGTGGTTCACTTAACCTTGAGAGAAAGAATCAGAGTTAGTTTGAGAAGAAAGATTTAAATAAAAGCCAGATGTAATGAATCATGGAACACTATATCAAAAAGTAATGAAGTACTATATGGTAACTAACATAACATAACAACATACATGAATGAATGAATGAATGAATGCCAGATGAAACCATGAAGTTGGACATTAGCATATCTCTACCTTGTGAGGGAATACTATGCAGCCAGTAAAAATGATGGTGGACCTGTTGGTGTGAATGTACATACAAATTATCTGGAGGGCAATTCAACAATATATATTTAAGTTCCTCATAAATGTTCATGTATTTTGGTAAAACATTTCCATTAGTTAATTTTAAGAAAATAATCTTGACAGTGTATGAAGAAGTACAGTGATATCGTGATTATTTATCAGTGTGTTGTTCATAGGAGGTAAAATTTATCTCTCAATTAGATAATGAATATTAAAACATTTTAAGAACTGTTTAGCTCTATATAGATGTGCTTTTATTGCTACTATTTGCTGAATTTTCTCCAGTCATGCCCTACCTTTGTGTTTGATCTTGCTCAGTTCTACTAAGAGCCAAGCAAGGAGGCATTTTAACAAAATGGTTAAAAGCTCAAGCTCTGGGGTCAGGTAGCCATGGGTTTGAATTTTGTCTTTGCTATTTATGCTAAATTATCTGGTGCCTGTTCCTTAACTTCTCAATTTTTTCACCTGCAAAATGGGAATAATAATGCTTACCTAGTAAGGCGATAAAGAAGATTAAATGAATTAATCTAATATCAACTACATGGATTAGGGTCTAATATCTAGTATGCTTTCAGTAAATGTTAACCATCCTCAATAGAGCTTATTTCTGGCATCATTACACCAAACACATTTGAACTCTAAATCCATGAGCTCTCAATTAATACTTAGCCGAATCACTTGTGAAATCATCAGGAACATGAGCACAGACCCACCTGTCACCCTTAACTACAATCCTGGTGATTCTTCAGTGCTTAAACTAATGCCTTAGAATTGGTGACACTTGAAAGGAAATCAGATGTGACAACTCCCCCCCCCCCTTACCTCCTTCATAGAGCTCAATCTTCAGAGCAACCTCAGGCATTCCTCAGACCCAAAAGACCTAAGCCTAGGATCTGCAAAGCATGGAGGGACAGCTGCAAAGCCAAGGGACAGTATGTTCAGCCTGTCCTTTCTAGGAACCTTCTTCTGGACCAAATTCTGGAAATAAAAAATTAGAACAGGGGCCCCAAAGCAGCAACCCTCGCCAGCATCCATCCTACCTATTTAGCCCATGCTCTTTTGAATTTTTCTAAATTGGTTGTCAACAATTAGTTGGTAGATTCCACATTAAATTTCAGGTTTTTCTTGAAATATCAGGAGAGTTGGCCACATTGGGCCCACATTCCCGAAAGGCAGCAATCCTTGGAAGTTGGGTAACAGCTGCCCCCTCCAGGCAGGGCATGGGATCTCCAGGGTGCCACAGCCCCATCCCACCAGAAATACTTATCTATATTTCCTACCTACCCTGTGGGCACTTGGTTCTCTGACCTGCTCCACTGCTCCGTACCATACATGAGTGTACATGTGTCTGTGTGTGTTTATGTGTGCATGCACATGCCTGTGCTGGAGGAGGGTATGAACTGGAGGATATTTGCTGGGAATCTCTTAGGACTCAGGAATGTTTTAAAAGATGGAGGCGGGCTCTAGCAGCACCAATGAAAGTGTTCTTAGATAAGTAGGGTGTTTGGGCTGCAGGGTTTCTGAACACTATTCAGTGGTTATGCCTGTGTGGGCCAGGCTATAGGTAGCCCCACAGGCTGGCTAGAAGTTACAGAATTCCTGTACTGTCCCCTGTCAGCAAAGTGCTGAGACAACAAACTTAACCTCTCTGTCCAGCATGAGCCTATCAGCCATGGTTATTAAATCCCACAAAAGGGAGAAGAGGAGAAGTGAATAGGGCTGAAAGAAAAAGCACTTTCCCCATTTGGATAGCTGTGCAGAACAGGAGCTGCTGGAGAAAGGCAGGGAGTGTAATTGCTGGCCTGAAAGAAAAAGAAAAACTATAAAAGGAAAGAAAGAAAGGGGGGGATTGATAATGAACAATTTATCCTCAGAGCTAACAGTTAATTAATTCTGAAAATATCTGTCAGGCTAATAGAAGTGTGGGGGGGGAGGGCTATGCCACATACACAATTAATAAAATAATAATAACAAAAAAGGAAAGAAAAAAGATTTTTTAAAGGTGTTACTATCTTCTTACAGGCTGGGCCCTTGGCTTCCCAATGTCATTTTCAACACAATTTTTTTCCCCTCCGTCTCTTTTCAGAAATTGTTCTCATGAATGATTTATATATGTCTAGTTATCTGGAGTGATTTCTATGGACCCCGGCGCATTGCTGCATAATTGTTAATTTTAACGCCATAATAGCTTCAGATGGAGGAAGAGATTAGGCATTTATTGCACAATTAAATGAAACATACTTGAGAATCACAAAGGGTTCCGTAATTATTTCAGACCATTAATAAAATGGGCATTAAATTATATGGGACACAAAAGGGAAAGGAAATAGATTTTCATTACAGCAATAGAAGCTGAGAGTAGTAATAGATCCTTGTTGAATTATCTTTCTCTCTCTCTCTCTCTTTCTGAAATTAATTGTTGCCCAGCTTATTTCAAAGCAAAATAAAGGAGGGGAAAAAAGTGTTTTAAAGAACCTCTGATGAAAAGGCTTTGTTTGATGGGGACAATAGCCAGTGATACACTCCAAAAAACAAGGTAATCTTTGATTCTGGCTCCTTGCCTTTGGTTCCGAAGACTTTAAAGGCAGTTTTTCAGCAGCATGGGGTTTCCCCACCCCTACCCAACTCCCAACACATGAGGATCCAGGTGGGAGAGGGAAGTTGGGGAGATCAAGGAAGGGTGGGCCCCTGGCTTCTCTCTCCAAACACCCCTGATGGGAAAACTCAGACCACTGCACACAATCCCACATGGCTTGACAACATTAAGACCATCCATCTTGAACTTCTGGAAAGAGAATAAAAGTGGAAGGAAAATACACTTCATTGGTTGCATAACTCGTTCAACATGCACTGATCTTCGAAACAACACTATGAGGTAGGTACTATTATCATCAACCCCATTTTACAGATGAGGAAAACATGACTTGGAATGATTGAGGAAACTGCCCAAGCCCCCCTGCCGCCACACACACACAAGGGGGGCTGGCATGGTTTTAAGACAAAGAAAACAGTGTCTCTGCCCTAAAAATACTCTTATTCTAGCGGGGGATGATAGAGAAGCACACAGAAAAGTCTATTACCATATCATTTACTCCTGAACAAGTAAGCCACACCCAGGCACCAGCACACATCTACCACTGCAGCTGCAAAAAATGCAGTGAGATGAAACACTTCCTCTTTTTTCCTTCCGTTACTGATGTCGTATCATCACAACAGAATTCAAGCAAATGCTCCCACCTAAATGTGGTCTACCTTTGTGGTCTACCTTTGTCCTTTAGGAGCCCTGTGATCAGGATCCCTGCCTGACTCTCTGTGGCAATAATGACAAAAAGACAAGAGGAAGCCAGGGTCCCTAGAGTGGCCAGAGCCTCTTGACCCTCCCTTCAACCCCCATAGGCTGCCTCCACTAAGGAGTA
The DNA here is from genome assembly GCF_002007445.2 of Ailuropoda melanoleuca. Classification (NCBI taxonomy): domain Eukaryota; kingdom Metazoa; phylum Chordata; class Mammalia; order Carnivora; family Ursidae; genus Ailuropoda; species Ailuropoda melanoleuca. The sequence continues at coordinate 10,980,862 of NC_048223.1, read as the reverse complement.
ATGACTATGAGGAAACCTGTGTGCCTACTGCTTTATACTAGAGGCAGTAGGGTGAGGCACAAGGCTAAAAAAACGTTAAGCTTAAAAACAACAGCAGGTCTCAAGCAACCAAGAAGCTCCTGCCTTGGACACTATACTATTACTTCAAGCTTCAGAGTGTCACTACAGTGTCCAGTCACCCATGTGGCTACCTCTACCTGAAATATGATGGAGCTCAACCTCAGAGTCCAGGACCACAGGCTGATGTCTTTGTCCTTACTCTGCTGCCCAGCTTTGCACAACTTGCCCAAGCTGTCCACACACACTAGAATTTTATTCCTAAAGCTTCAACTCTTGTGCCCCAGACCAGAATCTTTGAACACTTAGCAGGAAACCCAGTTTTTAGAACTCAGATCTGAGAGCCCCCATGATTCCACTGGGGACCAGATATCAGGAGAATAGAGCGCACTGTTTCTTTAGGAGAAAGTAGCAAGAACAGCCCTGAAAGGGAGGCCCTTTGTGCAGATGCCCTGGAAAACTACCCAGATATCAACATCATGCAGAAGGTCAAGTTAGGAAGGGTACACACCAAATTAAATGACTTAGAACCATATAGGCATAAGACCCATAGCCTACAGATTTCTTTTATTGGCAAGATAAGCTATTTATAAGGTAATGCTTCACCTGCCGACTTTTCCACAATTTGTGTATTAACAAGACCTCTACCTTTTCTATTAAGAGAAATAATCTTCAAGGCAGTGGTAAGAAAAACTGAACTCTCAGAGAGATGTGAATATAGTATGAGATCATTTTCAGATCCAAATGAATTACATAGAAGGGGCTTAAGAAAACAGAGAAGGAAATGCCAAACAATTTCATCAACTGATAATTTTTATGGAATCATGGAGAATAAGAAAGATGTCAAGAGATTAGAGATAGCCATATATGGTCTCAATCTTGACTCTAATATTCTGAAAACTGTAAATCAATGATTTTGAAATGATTTTTCCCTGACTTTTATCCACACTCAAAAGTTCTAAATTCGTTTTTAGCTTGAAAAGAAATAAAGAAGAAATGGTTTATTAAATGAAAAAGTCTAAAGCAAAAGATTTCCCCTTCTAATAGTTCAGCCGACTAGAAATTCCAAAATGCCTTCCCATTGTAATATGACTAGATCCTGAATATGTTACAAGAGGCATATATTTAAACATATAACTGAGCTCAAAATAAGGGGAAATTCTATCTAAAGTCAAAATAGGGGCACCTGGGTGGCACAGTCGGTTAAGCATCTGCCTTTGGCTCAGGTCATGATCCCAGGATCCTGGGATTGAGCCCTACATTGGGCTCCCTGCTCAGTGGGGAGTCTGCTTCTCCCTCTCCCTCTGCCAGTTGCTCCTCCCCCCTCCCTGTGCTCTCTCTCTTGCTATCTCTGTCAAATAAATAAAATCTTTAAATAAAATAAAGTCAAAATAAAACAGCACAAGCTGAAATTTAAAGACAAAAACAACCCATAAGTGATAACCAAAAGGAAAATTTTGTGAAGCTGTAAGAGAAAATGCCATTCAGAAACCAACGCCTCGGGAATTAACTGCTGTGTAGGGAAATGGAAGAATAAATCCTTGGCTCAAGAAAATGCAGGAAATGTGCCCAAGCATCTCATATCATGCCACAACCCTTGAAAAAAGTGACATCATTGGTGAAATAAGGGGTAAAATTATCCAGCTGCCAAGTGAAGGTACCCTGGAAGAAATGTTTGCTCTGATGGTTCTATGTAGAAAAGAACAATAGCAGCGACAACAACAATAATAATGGTAATTTTATTAGCCTCTCCAGAGAAGTTCTGCCCTAGGCCCTCACACTCAGATCTGGAGTTCAAGTATATAATATTTATAGGTCAGCAACCCACTGAGTCTAGAAATTAAAATAGTTCAAAATCGGGGCACGGGTGGCTCAATCAGTTAAGCATCTGACTCTTGATTTCATCTCAGGTCATGATCTCAGAGTCATGAGATCAAGTCCTGAGTTGGCTACAAGCTCAGCACAAAGTCTGCTTGAGTTTCTGTCCCTCCTTCTGCCCCTCCTCTCCACTCACATGAACTCTCTCTCTCTCTCACCTCTCTCAAATAAATAAATCTTTAAAAAAGTAGTTCAAAATTTATAAAATTATGTGGCACCTGGTAAAAATAAAAGGAAACATTCTCTAATTCCTCAGGATTCATACAGATTAAGTTGGACAAAACATGAATTGACAATAAAATTGAAAAAAAAAATCACACAAAAAAATGAGTCACCATGAGGAAGATTCAACAAAAATAACAAACCATTATGCTAAGTGAAATAAGTCAAGCAGAGAAAGACAATTACCATATGGTTTCACTTATTTGTGTAACATAAGGAATAGCATGGAGGACATTAGGAGAAGGAAGGGAAAAATGAAAGGGAGGAGATCAGAGGGGGAGATGAACCATGAGAGACTATGGACTCCAGGAAACAAATTGAGGGTTTTAGAGGGGAGGGGAGTGGGGGGATGGGTTAGCCCAGTGATGGGTATTAAGGAAGGCACGTATTGCATGGAGCACTGGGTATTATACACAAACAATGAATCATGGAACACTACATCAAAAACTAATGATGTACTGTAGTGACTAACATAACATAATAAAAAAAATTTTTTTTAAATAACAAACCATAAATTTAGACATCCCTCCCCACAAGTAAATCAGTTATTGAAATTTTGGTTACAGCTTATAAAGTAACTCTGTGTGAAATGTTTTCTAAAAAGGGGATAGGGGCGCCTGGGTGGCACAGTGGTTAAGCGTCTGCCTTCAGCTCAGGGCGTGATCCCAGTGTTATGGGATCGAGCCCCACATCAGGCTCTTCCACTGTGAGCCTGCTTCTTCCTCTCCCACTCCCCCTGCTTGTGTTCCCTCTCTCACTGGCTGTCTCTATCTCTGTTGAATAAATAAATAAATAAAATCTTTTAAAAAAAATAAAAATAAAAAGGGGATAGACATTTTAAATGATCAAAGAACAAGAAACTATTAAAAAGTATTTAATAAAGGAATGGAACAAAACATTAAAATTTAAATATAATCAATTTCAAAACTCACTGGATGGATTATAAGGCCATTGTACATGGCTGAAAAGAAAACAATTGGGAAGATGGATCTAAAAAAAATTACCCAGATTGCAGCACAGAGAAACAAAGAAAGTATAACTTATAAGAGAGAGGTTAAGAGATATGGAGAAGAGAGTTTAATAATGAGAAAAAAAATGGTAAAGAGACAAAAATCAAAGACATGAGTTGTCTAAACCAGCTGTAAAACATGAATCTATACATACAGGAAGCCCAACATATACCAAGGCATAGAAATAAAAAGTTCATGTTTAGACACATTATGGTGAACTTATAAAACCCCAAAGATAAAGAACAGATATTAAAAGCAGCAACAGAAAGAGAGAGATCACCTACAATAATGGCTGTTATATAAATAGCACACTCTTAAACATCAACAATTAACCCAGAAGACAGTGAAATGATACTTTCCATGTATTCAGAGAAACATTTATCAATTTAGAAATGAATAACCAGAAAAGCTACTTCAAAAATAAGGACCAAATAAAGACATTTTCAAATAAAGACATTTTGGGGAAAAAAAATTTCAAATCTATGTTTTAGCTTGGATTTCTTATTTGTATGACTTATTACATGTTGGATTTCCTGTATTTGTAGATTCATGTCTAATTTTCATTCACTTGAAGGTGATCTCTCATTTCTCTGTGGCTGCTTTTTAAATTTTCTCTTTATCTTTGATGTTTTGTAATTTCACTAGGAAGTAAAAAAGGAAAGAAGACCTGACATGTAGGAAGAGATGTTGAGTAAATAAATTAGTTAATACATAAATAAACCTAAACAAATACTGATTCTATGAAATTATGACAGTGATAACGATGTTTAATTTGTGAGGTTGAGAAAAAGCATGAAACATGGTTAAATATTGACCATTAGTAGCCTACAGGTCAGGAATGGGTGATAAGAATTATTGTTCTAAGTACCAGGAGGAAAGAATAAAGTAGAAGTGGAATATTTAGCTTTCAAGAGGAAGGTACACCTTCACTGAACAAAAAGAAGACAAGAAAGGAAGGAAGGAAATAGGATAGGAAAGACGAATGGAAAAAAAAATACAGCAGAAATTGTCAAGGATTACGAAGAGTGAGATTTTACCCCACTTATAAGCTAATAAGTTAGCCTGCCACAGTGTCATGGATTCTCGTAGAAGATATGTAACTCCTGGATCAAACACAAGAGATGATTTACTACTCATAGCAGTAGCAATAGCCAGTTTATCAGCAATTTTGCGCCTTTTCTCCAAACCAGAATTCCCACAACTTGACAGGTAGATGGCAAGGTGACTCTTGCACATGATACAGGCTGTATCACAGACAGGAACCCTGAGCCTAGGAAACCTGAACCTTTTATGATGGGTACTAATCATTCTTGCTCTTTGCTCTGGAGAGAGAAACCATTTCCATCTTCCAAAGTTATAAGTAAAACTGCCCTTTGCTCTAGAGGGAAACACTCTCAATCTTCTGGAGCTATTCACTATACAAATATCCTTGAAAAGATAGTTTGGAACAAAAAGCACTCAATATCTCTCTTGAAAGATATGCAGAAACAGAAGTAGAATTGTCTCCCAGCAGTAATAAGTCCAACTATATTAGTAATCACAAATATATTCATCAATTAAATACAGAGATTATCACACTAAATAGAAAAAATCTAACCAGTATTATTTATAAGAGAAGAAGCACTATACATGGCTCACAAGGCTGAAAGTAAAAAGACTTCAAAACAAAACAAAAGTAAGCCAGAGTAGTTATAGTAATACCAAATGAAATAGATGTTAACACACAAAAAAATTTACTAGGGTCATATATCACCACATAATAATGAAAGATCTGATTTAGCAGGAAGATATAAAATACACCTAGAAAAACTTCAAATGATATAAATCAAAAAGTGATAGGAGTATAAAAAGAAATTGATAAATACACTATCATAGTTGCAGATTGTGTTACATATCTATCAAAGATTGGCCAAGCAGATTAAAACATCTGTGAGTATATGAAAGATACAAATTAACAAATTAATAAAATTAACTTTATAATTATTGAAAGAATATGATATTGGTACAAAGACAGCCAAATACACACAGAGAATAAAAGAGAGAGCTCACAAACAGACCAATGCATACCTCAAAACTTTGTATGTGATTAAGATGGTTATGACAGTCACAGGGAAAGGGAGAACTATTTAGTAAATTCACTCCCTCTCTATATACATGCAAAACTTAAAGTGAATTAAAGATGAAAAATTTAAAAACTTACATACACATATACGTGTTTATTATTATTATTATATTATTATTATTATTTAGATTCAGTTAGCCAACAAATAGCGCATCCTTAGTTTCAGATGTAGAGTTCAGTAATTCATCAGTTGCATATAACACCCAGTGCTCATCACATCATGTGCCCTCCTTAACGCCCATCACCCAGTTAGTCAATCCTTCCACCCACCTCCCCTCCAGCATCCCTTGGTTTGTTTCCTATAATTAAGAGTCTCTCATGGTTTGTCTCCCTGATTTCTTCCCTTCTCAGTTTTCCCTCCCTCCTCCTATGATCCTCTGTGTCATTTCTTATATTCCACATATGAGTGAAACCATATGATAATTGTCTTTCTCTGATTGACTTATTTCACTCAGCATAATACCCTCCAGTTCCATCACATCAATGTAAATGGTTAAGTATTCATCCTTGTTGATGGCTGAGTAATATTCCAGTGTGTGTGTGTCTGTGTGTATCAAATCTTCTTTATCCATTCATCTGTCAGTGGACATCTGTGCTCTTTCCACAGTTTGGTTATTTTGGACATTGCTGCTATAAACATTGGGGTGCAAGTGCCCTTTCAGATCACAACATTTGTACCTTTGAAGTAAATACCCAGTAGTGCATCTGCTAGGTTGTAGGGTAGCTCTATTTTTAGCTTCTTGAGAAACTAGAGGATTGGATGACTTCCCAGGGGAATTCTAACAAATATTAGAAACAACAAATGTTGGAGAGGATGTGGAGAAAGGGGAACCCTCTTAAACTGTTGGTGGGAATGCAAGTTGGTACTTTGGAAAACAGTGTGGAGGTCCCTCAAAAAGTTAAAAATGGGCTACCTTATGACCAAGCAATTGCACTACTGGGTATTCACCCCAAAGATACAGATGTAATGAAGAGAAGGGTCATATGCACCCCTATGTTCATAGCAGCATTGCCCACAATAGCTAAACTGTGGAAGGAGCCAAGATGCCCTTCAACAGATGACTGGATAGAGAAGATGTGGTCCATATATACAATGGAATATTACTCAACCATCAGAAAGAATGATTACCCAACATTTGCAGCAACATGGATGGGACTGGAGGAGATTATGCTAAGTGAAATAAGTCAAGCAGAGAAAGACAATTATCATATGGTTTCACTCATTTATGGAACATAAGAAATAGGAAGATGGGTAGGAGAAGGAAGGGAAGAATGAAGGGGAGGTAAATAGAAGGGGGAAGGAACCATGAGAGACTGTGGACTCTGGGAAACAAACTGAGGACTTCAGAGGGAGGGAGGTGGGGGATTGGGATAGGCCGGTGATGGGTATTAAGGAGGGCACATATTGCATGGTGCACTGAATGTTATACTCAGATAATGAATCATGGAACATTGCATCAAAAACTGGGGTGTACTGTATGGTGACTAATATAACAAAATAAAAATTTTACAAAAAAGAAATAAACTTAAAAAGATTTAAAAAACTACAATGAGATAGATATCACTTCACACCTATCAGAAAAGCTAAAATCAAAAACATAAGAAATAACAAGTGTTGGTGAGGATGTGAAGAAAAACCAACTGTTGGTAGAAATCCATGCTGGTGCAACCACTATGGAAAAAAGTATGGAGGTTCCTCTAAAATTAAAAATAGAAATACCATATGATCCATTAATTCTACCACTGAGTATTTACCCAGAGAAAATGAAAACATTAATTTGAAAAGATATATGCACCCCTATGTTTATTGCACCATTATTTATAATAGCCAAGATATGGAAGCAACCCAAGTGTCCATCCCCAGATAAATGGATAAAGATGTTAGATAGATAGATGATAGATAGATCAATCGATCAATAATGGAATATCACTCCACCTTAAAAAAGAATGAAATCTTGCCATTTGCAAAAACATGGGTGGATCTAAAGGGTAGAATGTTAAGTAAAATAAGTCAGAGAAAAACAAATGCCATTTCACTAATACATAGAATTTAAGAAACAAATGAACAAAGAAGAAAAGAGATACACAAAAAAAGACTCTTAAAAAACAAACTGGTGGTTGCCAGAGGGGAGATGGGTGGGTGGGTGCGTGAAACAGATGAAGGGGATTAAGAGTACACTTACTGTGATGTATAGAACTGTTGAATCATTATATTGTACATCTGAAACTAACGTAACACTATGTTAATTATGCTTGAATTTAAAAAGATAAATTTAAAAAATAATTTTTGCTTTAAGTTACACATCTTTTAAAATGTGTTAAATGTGCCTTCAGCTCAGGTCATAAGATGAGGGTCCACATAAAGTTATATATGTTATACATATTTATATATTCTTATATATAAAAATACACATTCTTCATTTCTTTACTACTTTCTGTAGATTTAGTGTTATTTCCCTTTATCCTGAAGAACTTCCTTCAGCATTTCTTATAGCACTGGTCTGCTAACAATAAATTCTCCCAGTTTTTGTTTATATGAAAATGTCCTTATTTTGCCTTTATTTTTAAAGAATAGTTTCATTGGATATGGAATTCTTAGGTCATAGTTCTTTCTTTCAGTACTTTGAATATGCTATTCTTTTTTTTAAAATTTTTTTATTACATTATGTTAGTCACCATACAGTACATCCCTGGTTTCTGATGCAAGGTTCGATGATTCATAAGTTGCATATAACACCCTGAATATGCTATCCTAATATCTTTTGGCCTCCACTGTTTCTGATGTCAGCCCTTTGTCATATTGTTATTCCTCTTTTTATGTATTATTTTCTCAAGCTGCCATGAAAAATTTATCTTTGCAGTTTAAGTATGGTGTGCCTAAAAGTAGTTTTCTTTGTATTTATCCTGGTTATGGTTTGTTAAGCTTCCTGAATCTGTAAATAAATACTTTTCATCAAATCTGGGAAGTTTTCAACCATTGTTTATTAAATATTTTGTCTTTCACCTTTCCTTCTGGGAGTACAATGACCATATTACACCACTTCGTATTATCTCACAGGTCTCTGAAGTTCTGTTCAATTTCTTCGACCATTTTTTTCTCATCTTTGGATTGAGTAATTTCTATTTATCCACCTTCAAGTTCATGGATTCTTTTGTTTTGGGTTTTGGTCTTTTTGTTTGTTTTGGTGGTTGGTTTTAGGGTTTTGTTGTTTTTGTTTGTTTTGTCATCTCCAATTTTCCATTGAGCCCATCTGGTAAACTTTCCATTCCAGTGGTGGTACTTTCACCTCCTGGATTTTCATATATATTCCATTTCTTAGATGAGATCTCTACATTTTCATTCATTAAAACTATTTGTTTAACTTTTTAAGCGTATTTTTCTTTGATTCTTTTAACATATTCATAATAGCTGCTTTGGTATCTATCTGCTAAGTCCAGTATTTGTTCTCTCTTAGAGACAGTTGCTATTTATTGTTTCCTCAGTATGGGCCACACTTTTCCTACTTCTTTGCATTCCCACAGTTTGGTTGAAAACTAGACACTGTAAATAATATATTGTAGCATCTCTAGATTTGGTTTTTAGAAATTGTATCTCTTTTCATTACTCAGTTAACATGCCTGGACTCAAACTGCAAACTTTGTACCCCCTAGTGTGTGCTATAATTGATATATCTCTGTTCAGTTTTTATGGCTTCTTGCTAATGCTTTTTTAACCTGGCCCCCTTGGGACCTCCTCTGAAGTTGGGTTTTTTGGAATATCAGAGATAAATCAGCAAGATCTCTTCCCTCAAACTCAAAGTTTATTAAGAAAAACAATAGGCAATATCAATATAATGTGACTAATTCTATAAAAGTATGCACAAGGCATACAAGTAGTGCAAAGCAGAAAGCAATTAACTCTGGGAGGAACCAGTAATCTAGGAAGACTTCATGGAAGAGGTGACTTCTAGGCTGGGTTTTGAAAGATAGTAATTTGCAGGTGGAGGTAGTAAGAGGGATGTGCCAGGGTAGATGAGTATGAAACACCACAACATGTTCTAAGAAGGAGAGACCATTTGATGTAGCTGGAGCATAAGATATTAGGGAATATAAAGCAGGGAATATAAGTAGGGTGTAAATCATAAACATCCTGCACACCAAGTTAAGGGATAAACACTTGATTCTAGTGATGATAATGAGTCATTGAACGATATTAAGCTACATTACGTGGGAATTAGGGTAGTCCAGAAAGACAATGATGCCAGAGTTGAGGGTAGTAGAAGTACAGTGGAGTAATTGAACGGCACTGAAAGGCAAAACAGGCAGCAAAATAGACAGAGCTTGGGATACAGGAGAGGGAGGAGTCAAGGATGACCGCAAAGACCATTGCTTAGGCAACCAGGTAGAGGAAAGTGCTATTTACCCAAGATAAGAAATACAGGAGGAACAAAGGTTTGAGTGGGGAGAAGGGCAGATAATGTGTTCAACTTTTGATATGCTGAGGTCAAGATGCGAGGACAACTCAGAAGAGAAGTCTGGAGGGCAGCTGAATATACAAATAGCTACCAGCCTGCTCTGGAAACTCAGTGTGTAAGTAAGAACACCTGAAATGTGCAGACTGATAAAAAAGGTAGTCTGAGAACAATACCTACGGCACACTGACATTTAAGTCATGGGCCAAAAAGGTGATTGACCGGAAAGGAAAGAGGATTTGATGGTAACAGATACAATGGAGGTAATCATAGTACTACAGGGAGCAGTAGTCTCCCACTATAAACACCAATCCTATTGCAATCTTGGAAAGGGCTGGTCTCACCTACATCTTTTTCCATACCTATTAGTGGCCCCTCTAACTCGTTCCTAATTCAGACTGTATGTCAGACCTCTGCCCTTACTAATTAATTGGAAAATTCCTAATAGGTACATTATCCCCAGAAGTGTTATATAGTGTTACTAGAGACTTCTGTCCAGTTGTAAATCAATTGCATTTCTTTAAGCTCAGCACAACAGTCCCCTGGCAACTTCACCCCATCCATCACATGTCACCCATGAAGCACTGGTGATGAAGACCCACAGAGTCTCAGGGTCAGGCTCCTTAGCCAGAGGTTCCTTCAGTATAATTCTCTATGGACCTCCCTTAATAGCCTTCACCAGAGGGCCCGACCGCCCCGGGCCCAAGAAAAGGAGACAATGTATCATGGAGAGGATTAACCAATAGAATTCCCTGCAGTTCTCAGGAACCAGAAGATGGAGGGATGTCCCTTGTCTAGGAAACACACTCATGTACACACACACAAACAGCATGGGAAGCGCACTAAAGAAGGAAGGTAAAAAGCAAGCTGAATGTGAATTTATACAAATGCCCTTTAAGGATTCAGAATTCATTTTATACTGCCGGTAATCACAAATTACATAAATCTCCAAAGCGAAAAGAGATGTGTTTTGTAAAAGAAAAAAATGGATTACTAGGTAACTGAAAAGTTAAATGTTGAACCATATTATCTTTCTTAAATTTCAGAAGACACAGTCACAAGTTACAACAAAAGAGGAGGATTTAGGTAAATATATGAATAATCCCAAACAGGAGACAATACATTTTGAAGTAGGAACAACAGAGGTGTTAGAAAGAAGATGGAGAGGGCACCTGGGTGGCACAGTGGTTAAGCATCTGCCTTCGGCTCAGGGCATGATCCCAGCGTTGTGGGATCGAGTCCCACATCAGGCTCCTCCGCTGTGAGCCTGCTTCTTCCTCTCCCACTCCCCCTGCTTGTGTTCCCTCTCTCGCTGGCTGTCTCTATCTCTGCCGAATAAATAAATAAAATCTTTAAAAAAAAAGAAAGAAAGAAGATGGAGAAGGAGAGGCTGGAGATGGTGCAGGGGAAGAATCAGGAACCAGATGGAGGGTTTTGTTTTATTTGTTTTTTATTTGAGTATAGTTCACACTAGATGGAGTTTTAAAAAGACTTGCAGTTTTTATGAAAACATGAGGCTATCTAAAGACAGAGAAAATTATCCCCTGAGATGTATTGACGTATAATTGCCAAATTATATGTATTTAAAATGTAGAATGTGATGATTTGATATACATATTTACCAAAATCAAGTTAATTAACACATCTCTCACTTTACATGGTTACATTTTGCGGGGTGGGGTGAGAGTGCTTAAGATCCACCCTCAGCAAATTTCGAGTATACAATATTGTAAACTAAGTCATCACACTGTACATTAGATTCTCAGATCCTATTTGTCTGATAACTCAAAGTTTGGGCCTTTTAATCAATAGCTCCTCCTTTCCCCAATCCCTCAGCCCTTGGCAACCATCTCTCTACTCTCTGAGTTTAACTTTTTTCTTTAGATTCCACATATAAGTGATACCATGCTTTGTCTTTCTCTGCCTGACTAATTTCACTCAGCAATAATGCCTTCCAGTATCAACCGTGTTGTTGCAAATGGCAGGATTTTCTTCTATTTTTATGGCTGAATAGTATTCCACAGTAGTAGGGCATAGTGACTACAGGTAGTAATACTGTATTGTATGTTTTAAAATGACTAACAAAGTGTATTTTAAAAGTCCTCATCACTATGGTTACCAGAGGGGAGGTGGGTAGGGGGATGGGTGAAGTAGGTGATGGGGATTAAGGCGTGCACATTGGATGATGTATGGAATTGTTGAATCACTATATTGTACACCTGAAACTATTATAACACTGTATGTTAACTATACTGGAATTAAAATAAAAACTTAATTTCAGAAGTTCTCATCACAAGACCATAAAATTGTAACTGTGCAGTAATGGACGTTAACTAGATTTATTATGGTGATCATTTCACAGTATATACAAATATCAAATCAGTATGTTATACACCTTAAATAATATGTTAGTTATACTTAGATCGATAAAAATATTCCATAGTATGTGTGGTAGATAGGTAGATGGATAGGGAGGGAGAGAGATCTAGATAGGTATCACCTTTTCTTTATCCATTCATCCATTGACAGACACTTAAGCTGTTTCCATATATTGACTATTGTGAATAACGCCACAATAGGAATGCATATATCTCTTCAAAATCCTGAATTTGATTCTCTCAGATATATGCCAATAAGTGCTACTTTTACTGTTTTGAGGAGCCTCCATGCTGTTCTCCATAATAACCATACCAATTTAAATTCCCACCAACAGTGAACAAGGGTACTTTTTTCTCCATATCCTCACCAACACTTGTTATCTCATATTTTTGAGAAAAGCCACACTAACAGGTGTGAGGTGATGCCTCATTGTGGTTTTCATTTGCATTTCCCTGATTATTACTGATGTTGAGTACCTTCTCATGTACCTGTTGGCTACTTGTATGTCTTTTTTGAGAAAATGTCTATTCAGATCTTTTGCCTATTTTTAAATCAGGTTATTTTGGTTTTTGTTAATGAGTTTTATAAGTTTTTAAATATATTTTGGATGTTAATCCTTTATCAGATATATGGCTTGCAAAGTTTTTCTCCTGTTCTGTAGTTTGCCTTTTCATTGTGTTAATTTTTTTTTTTTTTGCTTTGCTGTGCAGAAGCTTTTTAAATTCATGTAGTGCCATTTGTATGTTTTTGCTTCTATTGCCTTTGCTTTTGGTGTCATTTCCAAAAATCATTGCTAGGACCAATGTCAAGGAGCTTTTCCCTATGAATATATCACTTATGATATGTTCTAGCCAAAATTCTTCAACTTGAATCATCAAGTTTTTAAATCTAATTCCAGTTTCAGGCTGCCCATCTGCAGCTGACTCAACGTCACTCTGAGCTACTTGGGCTTGTCCAACTGCCCTGTCAGAGCTGTAGTGCAGAACACAACAATTAAGAGTGCAGGCAGGCCCATTGCTAGATTGGCCACCTCTGAATTACACTGGTTAATCTTACTAGCTATAGGACCTTGGGGAAGTTATTTAGCCTCCCTGTGCCTCAGTTTCCTCATCTGCAAAATGGGGATGATGCCTATACCTGTCTCATAGGAATGTTTTGAAGTAATTTATAGATGTAACGCACTTAGGATAGCACCACACACATCATGAGGTGCTCCATTGCTGCTAGCTATTATTAACTGTTAGATGTTCTTGTGTGATATACTAGTAATGTAACAGGTATGACCATGTACATCTGAGGGATATAAATATGGTCTTGTGCTGATTTATGTGGACCTGTCTTCCTATCTTACTTCACATCATTGTGCTTTGTCTCCCACTCCACTCACTGAATTCCAGCCTCATCAGTCTCGGGTCAGTTCCTAAAATGTCTACGTCTTCTCCCTCCCAGGATATCAAAATATACTTCTCTCACCTGGAATGCTCATCACATGGCTGACTCTTTCTCAACTTAAATCTCATCTCCTTCTCAGTCAGGCTACATTGACCAAGTCATCTCCAGTGGCTTCACCCACCCACCTATTACAACCCTGTGCTCATTTTTAAAAATCATGTTTTGCAATTATCTATCTTTATTTATTTATTTGTTTGTTTGTTTATTTGTTTGTTTGTTTGTTGGTATCTCCCTCTGCCCATGAAGGTTACCTCTGTCTCATTCACTGTTGTAATTACAGTGCCTAGCATGGGGCTTGGTACATCCAGGAAATCCATGAATTGTTGTTGAATGAATGAATGAATTAGAGGGGCCATTTAAGTCATTCTTCTCAACAGGAAAGGAAAGGAAAGGGAAAAGGAAAGGAGAGGGAAGGGAAGAGAGAGAAAGAAAAGGAAAGGAAAAGAAAAGAAAGAGAAAGAAGCAAAGATGAAGATAGAAAGAAGATATACTTTAGTCAGATAAATAGTATACATGGGCATCTTTTACATGGCATTTTCTCTTCCTTAAAAAAAAGTGAAGCTTTGCTCACTTCACTCCCTATAGTAAGATTGAAAATAATAATAAATATAGTAGTAGCCAGACTGGAAGCCAGAGATAAAATAATTTGAAGGAGATGGAAGGAAAATAAAAGCCAAGGAATAGAGAAGTAGCAGAATATGCCGGGGGGGTGGGGGCAGGGAACAGGCCAGTATGTACTGAAGTGAGCACTACCAGTCGTCCTAGCATTATAATATTATAATTGCAATTATAATTNTTCCATACAAATTTAAGGACTATTTGTTCCAGTTCTTTGAAAAATGTCCTCGGTATTTTGATCGGGATAGCATTGAAAGTGTAGATTGCTCTGGGTAGTATGGACATTTTAACTATGTTAATTCTTCCAATCCATGAGCATGGAATATTTTTCCATCTTTTTATGTCTTCCTCAATATCTTTCAAAAGTGATCTATAGTTTCTAGGATATAGGTCCTTTACGTCTCTGGTTAAGTTAATTCCAAGGTAACGTATGGTTTTTGGTGTTATTGTAAATGGGATGGATTCCCTAATTTCTCTTTCTTCAGTCTCGTTATTCGTGTATAGAAATGCAACTGATTTCTGGGCATTGATTTTGTATCCTGCCACCTTACTGAATTGTTCTATAACTTCTAATAGTTTGGGAGTGGATTCCTTTGGGTTTTCCATATAGAGTATCATGTCATCTGCAAAGAGAGACAGTTTGACTTCTTCTTTGCCGATTTGGATACCTTTGATCCCTTTTTGTCTTCTGATTGCTGTTGCAAGGACTTCTAGTACTATGTTGAATAATAGTGGCGAGAGTGGGCATCCTTGTCGTGTTCCTGATCTTAAGGGAAAGGCTTCCAGCTTTTCCCCATTGAGAATGATATTTGCTGTAGGCTTTTCATAGATGGTTTTTATGAAACTGTGGAATGTACCCTCTATCCCTACACTCTGAAGGGTTTTAATCAGGAAAGGATGCTGTATTTTGTCAAATGCTTTTTTGCATCAATTGAGAGGATCAGATGGTTCTTGACTCTTTTCTTGTTGATATGATCTATCACACTGATCAATTTGTGAATGTCAAAAAAAACTAAGAGGCAGCCCACGGAATGGGAGAAGATATTTGCAAATGACACTACAGATAAAAGATTAGTATCCAAGACCTACACAGAACTTCTCAAACTCAATACACATGAGACAAATAATCAAATCAAAAAAAATGGGCAGAAGATATGAACACTTTTCCAATGAAGACATACAAATGGCTAACAGACACATGAAAAAATGTTCAAAATCATTAGCCATCAGGGAAATTCAAAAGAAAACCACATTGAGCTATCACCTTACGCCAGTTAGAATGGCAAAAATTGACAAGGCAGGAAACAACAAATGTTGGAGAGGATGTGGAGAAAAGGGATCCCTCTTACATTGTTGGTGGGAATACAAGTTGGTACAGCCACTTTGGAAAACTGTGTGGATGTCCCTTAAAAAGTTAAAAATTGAGCTACCCCATGATCCGCCAATTGCAGCACTGGGTGTTTACCCCAAAGATACAGACGTAGTGAAGAGAAGGGCCATATGCACCCCAATGTTCATAGCAGCATTGCCCACAATAGGTAAATGGTGGAAGGAGCCGAGATGCCCTTCAACAGATGACTGGATTAAGAAGATGTGGTCCATATATACAATGGAATATAACTCAGCCATCAAAAAGAACAATTTCACAACATTTGCAGCAACATCGACGGGACTGGGGGAGATAATGCTAAGTGAAATAAGTCAAGCAGAGAAAGACAATTATCATATGGTTTCACTCAT
>NC_048223.1:10949065-10964871 GCF_002007445.2 Ailuropoda melanoleuca | reverse complement strand
GGGGGGGTAAAAAGAAGGGGGAATGAAACCATGAGAGACTATGGACTCTGGGAAACAAACTGAGGTCTCTAGAGGGGAGGAGGGTGGGGGATTGGGATAGGCTGGTGATGGGTAGTAAGGAGGGCACATATTGCATGGTGCACTGGGTGTTATATGCAAGTAATGAATCATGGAACTTTACATCAAAAACTTGGGATGTCTTGTATGGTGACTAACATAACATGATAAAAAATTATTATAAAAAACCTCTAAATTAGCTGTAATAGAACTTTTTGTGATAATGAAAACATTCTACATATATATGTTGTCTGATTTGATAGCCACTTGCTATATGTGGCAATTTAAATTAAAATTAAATTAAAAATTCAGTTCCTCTATTGCACTAACTACATTTCTAATGTTCTATTGGCACATAGCTTGAATGGCTAATGAATTTGACAGCGCAGATGCAGAATTTTCTTATCTTTGCAAGTTCTATTGGACAACATTATTCTAAATCATCAAAAACACTATATTCAAAGCAGAGGTGCTCCCATGGTTTATAATAAATGTTTTGACATATAAAATTTCTTCCTTTATCAAGTATACACACACAGAGAATGTATGCAGACACACACTCTAAACTCTAATAATAACTTACTTGAAAAATCACTTTATTCACAAAAAGCTTTCCCACCTATTATATTATTTTATCCCCACAAGAACCTGTGGTCAGAAAAGATTAGGCATGTTTAGGTGATGTGGCCTGCAGAAAAGATAGTATTCCCCCTTTTCACAATTGAGAACATTAAGCCCCAGAAAGGTAATGTTACCTGTCTATAGTCACAGAGCTAGAAGTTGCAACAGTCAAGGTTTAAGCAAAGGTTTTCTAATTCTAATTCCAAATCTCAGTTAATAAGTTGCAAATGCAAAGTCATATCATGCATCTCTTCTGACCACAATGCTATGAAACTAGAAACAAACCACAAGAAAAAATTTGGAAAGAGCACAAATACATGGATGTGAAATAATATGCAACTAAACAATGAATGGGTCAACCAAGGAATCAAAGGAGAAATCAAAAAGTATATGGAAACAAATGAAAATGAAAACACAACAGCCTGAAACATTTGGGATACAGCAAAAGTGATTCTAAGAGGGATTTTATAACAATACAGGCCTACCTCAAGAAGCAAGAAGAATCTCAAATAGGGACACCTGGGTGGCTCAGCTGGTTGATTCTTGGTTTCAGCTCAGGTCATGACTGGCTCAGCATAGAGTTCACTTGTCCCTCTCCCTCTGCTCTTCGCCCCGCTTGTGCTCTCACTCTCACTCTCTCTCAAATAAATAAATCAAATCTTTAAAAAAATATTGAATAAACAACCTATTGTTACACCAAATGGAGCTAGAGAAAGAAGAACAAACAAAACTAAAAACTAGCAGAAGGAAGGAAATAAAGATTAGAGCAGAAATAAATGATATAGAAACCAAAGAACAAAATAATAAAACGTATCAATGAAACCAAGAACTGGTCCTTTGAAAAGATCAACAAAACTGATAAAGCTTTAGCCAGACTCATAAAAAAAAAAAAGAAAAGAAAAAAGGACTCAAACAAAATCAAAATCACAAATGAAAGAGGAGAGATAAAACCAACACCAGAGAAATACAAACAATTATAAGAAAATATTGTGAAGTACCATATGCCGACAAATTAGACAACGCAGAAGAAATGAATAAATTCCTAGAAACATATAACCTACCCAAACTAAAGCATTAAAAAATATAAAATTTGAACAGACCGATTACCAGCAAGGGNCCAATTACCAGACCGATTGAATCAGTAATCAAAAAACTCCCATTACACAAAAGTCCAGGACCAGGCGGTTTCACAGGCAAATTCTACCAAACATTTAAAGAAGAGTTCATACCTAATCTTCTCAAATAATTGCAAAAATATAAGAAAGAAAACTTTCAAATTCATTCTATGAGGCCAGTATCACTCTGATACCAAAACCAGATAAAGACACAACAAAAAAAAAGAAAACTACAGGCCAATATCTCTGATGAACATAGATGTAAAAATCCTTAACAAAACACTAGAGAAACAAATCCAACAATACATTTAAAAAAATCATTCACCAGGATGCCAGGGTGGCTCAGTCGCTTAAGCAACTGCCTTCAGCATAGGTCATGATCCCAGGGTCTTGGGATAGAGTCCTGCATCAGCCTCGCTGCTCAGTGGGGTTCTGCTTCTCCCTCTCCCACTGCCCCTCCTCCTGCTTGTGCTCTCTCTCTCAAATAAAATACATAAAATCTTTTAAAAAATCATTCACCACCATCAAGTGTGATTTATTCCCAAGATGCAAACCTGGCTTAATATTCATAAAACAATCAAATGTGATACATCACATCAATAAGAGAAAGGATAAAAACCATATGATCATTTTAATAGAAGCAAAGAAAGAATTTGACAAAGTACAACATCCATTCACAGTAAAAGCTCTCAACAAAGTTTAGAGGGAACATACCTCAACATGATAAATGCCATATATGAAAAACCCACAGCAAACATCATACTCAATGGCGGAAAAACAAGGAACAGGAACAAGGTCAGGAACAAGACAAGGATGTTTACCCTCATCACTTTTATTCAACATAGCATTGGAAGTTCGAGCCATGGTAATCAGAAAACAAAAAGAAAGAAAAGGAATCCAAATCAATAAGGAAGAAGTAAAACTTTTACTATTTGTAGATGACATGATACTTTATACAGAAACCTAAAGACTCTACCAAAAGCTACTAGAACTGATAAGAATTCAGTAAAGTCACAGGATACAAAATCAATGTGCAGAAATCTGTTGCATTTGTATGCACAATGAAGTAGCAAAGAGAATTAATAAGATGATCCCATTTACAATCACACCAAAAATAATTAAATACCTAGAAATAAACCAAGGAGGTGAAAAACCTATACTTGAAAACTTCAACACGTTGATGAAAGAAATTGAAGATGACACAATGAAATGGAAAGACACTCCATGCTCATGGATTAGAAGAACAAATATTGTTAAAATGTCTATACTATAATTTACATATTAATGCAATTGCTATCAAAATACCAACAGCATTTTTCACAGAATGAGAATAATCATAAAATTTGCATGGGACCTTGGAAGACCCTGAATAGCCAAAACAATCTTGAAAAAGAAAAGCAAAGCTGGAGGTATCACAATTCCAGACCTCAAGTTATATTACAAAGCTCTAGTAATCAAACAGTACAGTACAGGCACAAAAACAGACACAGAAATCATTAGAACAGAAGAGAAAACCTGGAAATAAACCCACAATTATGTGGTCACTTAATCTTTAACAAAGCAGGAAAGAATATCAAATGGGAAAAAGACAGTCTCTTCAAAAATGATGTTGGGAAAACTGGACAGCAACATGCAAAAGAATGAAACTGAACTGCTTTCTTACAACATACAGAAAATAAATTCAAAATGGATTAAAGATCTAAATGTGAGACCTGAAACCATAAAAATCTTAGAAGCAAACACTGGCAATCATGTCTCTGACAGGGTGGGGAGATCGAGCCCCATGTCAGGCTCCATGCTGGGCCTGGGCATGGGCATGGAGCCTGCTTGAGATTCTTGCTCTCCTTCTGCCTCTGCCCCTCCCTGCTCACACTCACCCTCTCTCTCTCTTAAAAAAAAAAAAATTAAAAAAAAAAGGAAGAACTATCCTATGATCCAGAAATTGCTCTACTGGGTATTTACCCAAAAAATACAAAAACACTAATTCAAAGGGATACACACACCCCTATGCTTATAGCAGCATTATTTACAATAGCCAAATTATGGAAGCAGTTCAAGTGTCTATTGGTAGATGAATGGATCAAAAAATGTGGTGTATACATAATGGAATATTATTCAGCCATAAAAAAAGAATGAAATCTTGCCATTTGCAACAACAAGGATGGAGCTAGAGAATGTAATGCTAAGCAAAATAAGTCAGAGAAAGGTAAATACCAAATGATTTCACTCACATGTGGAATTTAAGAAACAAAACAAATGAGAAAAGGAAAAAAGAGAAATCAAGAAACAGACTTTAACTACAGGGAATAAACTGATGGTGACCAGAGGAGAAGGGTGGGTGGATGGATAGGTGCAACAGGTGACTGGGATTAAGGAGGGCACTCGTGATGAGCACCAGGTAATGTATGGAATCACTATATTGTACACCTGAAACTAATATGACACTGTGTGTTAACTGTACTGGAATTAAAATTTTTTTAAAGTAGCACTGAAAATTAGAAGAGAAATAATTATTTAATAGTGAACAAAAAACATATTGGAATATAAAACTGAGATAATGTAACAGTGCAAAACAAATTCCAGATGCTCTAAAGAGTTCATAAAGAGTAATTAGGTACTGGAATTTGAAGAAAGAAGTCACAAATTCATACTATTCATCCATTCACTTATTCACCGATATTTACTAAGTACTACCATGAGCCACACTGTGCAGATCCTAGAATACCAAGATTAATAAGACAGGTTCCTGCTTTCAAAGAGCTCACAGGATAGTGGACAAGACAGAAAAGTAAACCTGGCAGCTATGATTCCCAGTGACAGGAGCTATACTAGAGAAGTGGGAGATGCTGTAAGAACACAGATGGGGAGTAAGTCAGGCTGAAGTCATCAGAGGAGGCAGAATTAGAAGAAGCTTTCTGGAGGACATCTAAGCTGAAAGCAGAAGGAAGAGCAGATGTTGGCTGGGTGAAGAATATCCTGGAAAAGAAAACAGTATTGCCAGGGACTAGAGGCAGGAGTGGGCAGGGCAAAACCACAGAACTTGTACTGCAAAGTTAGATTTTCTCATATACTCTGACTTAATTTCTTTCCTTCATTTCATTCTTCCCTTTCATCTCCTAGTGTGTTCAATGCACAGGGCAAGTTTCCTTTTTCCTGATTTGTCCCAAATATAATTCCCCTGTCCCACTGCCTCCAAAGTGCCCAACTCATGATTTCCCTGTTGCCTCTGCGGCCTTCATTCTTTTTAACCCCTGAGTATTTTGTCTCCATATTACTGAGCACCCAACTTTACAAATCTCCTGCTATATGCCAGTCAGAGATTGAAAGTTGATATGTTTCCTCTTCCCTATATCCTTGCTTTAGACACATGGTGCTTTTCTTATGTGAAACCTGATGCTAGTTGGGTTTTTTCCAGATGTTTTTAATGTGTAATAGTCTATAAGAATTCTCTACTTGACCAAATTATTCTATTTCATGCATCCTCTAAAACTTCTTCTTCATAACCTTATCTACTCATCCATCAATTTCTATTTTATGGGTATGGCTCTCCTTTGACACTTCTTTGTATATAATGTTCTTGAAAATGTTTTAGGTCTTCCGCCTTCATCCTTTTCCTTTTCCTTTTCCCTGACACTTCCTTTTCAAAGACTAACACTCAGAACACTTTGTGTCCCTGTGTGAATTATTTCAACAACAACAAAAACCCCCATTCTGTATATGCTGTCTTTTGGTTACTTGTCTGAGAATTTAAGGGGTTCACAACTCTTGAAATAAGTTTAAAATGACAAAATCTGGGTCAGTACAGAAAGGACAATAAAGTCACTTTTCCCCTCCACTTACTGCTCTCTTCAGAATGAATTAAAAATTATGTGTTGAATCTTAAGAGTCAAAGAAGCTAGGAAGATGGCAAAAGATGGCAAGAAGCACTCTTTTGAACACTGCAGAAGCTCTGTTAACAAACAGGAAAAAACTGAAATGTAGATGGTTCATTTGATCATTTTTAAGATAACAACAGTATTAATTTCGAGTGACCTAATCTGCAGCTTTATTTATCTGTCCACTCAACATATATCTATTGATATCCTACTATGAGTTAGCAATTATCAAAATACCTAGCCCATAAATTGCCATTCAATAACTATCCCATGAAGTGGACTGAACTGTTTAAGCAATGAGAATGCAAACATAATGAATTCTCTTGAGTTTACAATCTGGAGGATTAAGAAGAGGCTTAATATTTATTGGAGACTATATTAGGTACTGGTAAATTTTAACCTAACTTCCCACTTAATCCTAATAGTTCATACTTTAAAGATAAGAAAAGTGGAAAGAAAGCAAGTCACTCAGGAATGCATTGGGGAGGTAGCAGTAAATCCAATCAACAAAGACCTAATAGGAACTTATTTTTCCTCACGTAACAAGAAAGTAGGTGAATTGCTAGAGGTGATACGATAGGCTAAAAATATCAGGATCTACATTTCTGTGTTTCCTTTGGTCTTTCTTTTCTTCTTCTGGCTTCATGGTCAAAAATGCCTGGGCAGGTCCACATACTTCATCCACATTAAAGAAACGAATAATGGGAAAAGGATAATAATGGTGCTAGGCATTTGTCCCTTTTAAAATTATTATTAAAAAAAGGCAGATATAACATCATATTAAATGCTTCCTATGCATTATCTCATTTAATTGTCATCTTTTTGGAATACATCTTTTAGAAGTTCTTTCAGTGAGGATCTATGGTAGTAAAGTTTCTAAATTCNCCCTTTTAAAATTATTATTAAAAAAAGGCAGATATAACATCATATTAAATGCTTCCTATGCATTATCTCATTTAATTGTCATCTTTTTGGAATACATCTTTTAGAAGTTCTTTCAGTGAGGATCTATGGTAGTAAAGTTTCTAAATCCTTGTCTAAAAATATACTTACATAACATGCACACTTAAATTACAGTTGGGCTGGGTATAAAAATAAGTTCAATATTATTTTCCATCAGGAAAATAATTCAAAGATATTTCTCCACTGTCTTCATGAATTCAATGTTAAATAAAAGTCTGGTGTCATTCATATTATTATTCCATTGTAGTTAATATGCTTTTTGGAGTTGCTACCTTCTAAATTTTCTGCTTTTCCTTAATGTTCTGAAGTTTCATACAATGTGTCTAAGTATGGGGCACCTTGGTTGGGCATCTGACTTTGGTTCAATTCATGATCCCAGGGTCCTGGGACTGAGTCCCACACCAGGCTCCCTGCTAAGCTTCTCCCTCTCCCTCTGCCCCTCCCCCCTCCTTGTGCTCAAACTCTCTCTCACTCTCAAATAAATGAAATATTTTAAAAAATGTCTAAGTATGGGTTTATTTTTATTCACCTTGTTCAGCATTTGATGGGCTCTATAAATCTGAAAACTTATGATCATCTCAGGTGTTGGCAAATTTTCAATTATTTTTAAAAATATTGCTTTTCTTCCATTCTCTTCTTGGGACTCTCTTTCTTCCTGGGGCTTTTATTGGAATATTTGAATTTCCTTACCTATTTCCATTTTTTTTCATGCTTTTGTCAAATAATAAACATTCAGTTTAGTTAAAGCACAGCTGAAATTTACTTGACTAAGAGGAAGACCAAACACATACAAATTGATTGCCAGAGAGCAAAAGTGAGACAAAGTTTATAAAAGAAAAAAATAAACACATTTTGTAGGAAAGCGAAACTTATTTTTACATTCCTGGTAGAAGCTGGGCTAAAACTGTGTGCTCCAGAGCACACTGACATAGTAGTCAGGTTTTGTAGTATGGACAGGCACAGTTGCAGGGGTTTTCCACAAAGTGTGATTTCACCCATGGACTGCTTGTGGGATATTCATCTATGGGTAAGGGCTGCTGCTGTTCTTCTGTTGGTTTCTTCACTTCAGTTAAGCTAGGACTGTATCATTTCCTTCATTATTATTCCCTACTTCTCATCTCTTATTCTCTGTATAACATTCTGGAAGAATTTCTCAACTCACTGATTCACTCTTCAGTCAGTTCAATGTGCTACTCAAACCATAAATCGAGGATTCTTTTCTTCTAATGGCTATAAGTAGATAATTAGATAGCCTCATGTGATGGGCCAGTTGGTATTTTCTGTCAGTTAGAACTCAGCCCAGACTGAGAATCAGGAGCCTTGATTTCTCTTCATCTGAGCCTCCACCATGGAGTGCTTGGGCTTCTGTATGGAGAAGTTTAGTTCCAAGAGCAAGTGTCCTGAGAGACTCAGGTGGAAGCTGTATTACCTTTTATGACTTAGCCTTGGAAGTCCCATAACTACTTCTGCCATAGCCATAAATCTGCTAAAATTTAAGAAATGAGAACTTAGAGTCCATCTCTCAATGGAAGGTATACCAAAGTAACATTATGAGAAGAGTATGTGAAATGGAGACATTATTATGGCCAATTAAGAAAATAAAATCTGTCACATTGTCCCTCTTTTTGGTGGTGACTTTCTGAGTTACTGGTCACTTTTGTTGTGGGTCACTTAGATAGCCTATATTCTCTTGTTTTTGACAAGTGATGATAAAAAAAACCCAGAGGCCACCTGGGCCCTCAGCAGCAGTATGGTGGTCTCTTTTTACTGATCTGGTTCCTGTTTTGCTTTTTACATTAAGGACTCTCTGTTTATAGTACACAGACAGTCCTCTTTGTTGTCTTAAAGCTTGGGTATATATTTATTATCACTTTGGTGATTCAGTGCATGAGTGGAAAATTTTAGCATTTTCTCAGCTCATCATATTGAACATAATTTCCTCAGGCTGGAATTTTATTGTCCTCATTTTGTAGTTAAAGAATCTGAGGCTCAGAAAGGTTAAGTGACTTGCCTATGCTTGAGAGATTGAAACCAGTTTGACTCCAAATTTACTACATTTCCTCTCTAAGTTCCTGTTCATGTCCAAAATGTTACTATAGAGAAATGAGAGAGATTTCATCAACCACACATTTAAATCAATATCGTTCTCTTGTAATCAAACCTCATATATTAAATATTTTAGTATCATCAGTAGATAGGGCTAATAAAACCTTAATAGCTTGAATCAAGCAGCTTCTTGTCCTATGATTTCAAAATATATATCTTTCCATTTTAGATAACAAATTCTTTACCAGGAAAAAAAAATATGATTTGGAAACTTATAACTGGCACTAATTAGGTAGCAGAATCATGGGTAATTTTCACAACAATATTTTATAATAAGCCTAAAGTTATGTACTTAAAACAAGAGCAATTAACTTTGTAACCCTTCTCTTATTAAGATTCCTGGCTATTTTTCAGAAATCCATAGTCACTTATAGGAGCTGGCTTCTTTCCCTCAAGCTGGTAAGCATGGATCTGCTCAGGATAGAGGACCAGAACCAACCCTGAGGGAGCTGGACCATCATAGTTGCCCTGGCAACATCACAGCTGTATCGCCATTATTTCTGGATAAATAATTTACCTGAACATGGTGTTTTAATATTATATTTCAAATTTGCCTTGAGAATTCTCATTGGACTCTTCTTTACTTTCACATCCTCCAAGTCATTTCTATTCCTCTTCCTCTCTTGTTCTCATTATCTTGCAGCCTAACATGAAACACTTGACCAAGTTCTCAACAAGCTCCGGAGTAGTGGTTCCCAAATATGGAGCAGTATAATTACAAACAAAGCACAAGAAAAATGTAACACACAAAAATTTAAAGCCATGAGACTAACATGAGAGTTAATAACTTTTTATTTGGTCAAGTACATTAGAACCAAAAACAAAACAAAACAAAACAAAACTGGCTACTACCTACTATCATTTCCTAACCAAGGACATGTATGCTTTTAAAGATGAGGAAAAACATAATCTCATACTTTAAATTTTAGACATGAAAAAATCACCATATAACCTTTTTTCTTAGTTTTTTTCATTTCCCCACAAGAGAAAAACCACCTTGTGTTTGGGAACTATTTTTCTTGGTAACATGAATAACTGTTTCTTCTCTTCTCTTGCTCCAGTGTGATGTCACCCACTGCTGGGACTGGACATCAGCTGGCATATCACTGTCTTTTTTCCTCTTCATAGCCTACCTTCCTAGAGATTGACTTCCTGGTGAGTGGGTCTGCTGAGTATACCTACAACAACTGCCCACAGGTCATCTTTGCTTCACTCATCAGGCAATGCACTGCTTCCTCCACTCACCCATGAAACATGGGGAACCATCCATGTTAGTTGTAAGTAACTGCACAAAATTCTTCCTGCCCAGAATTCAGTACCTTTATATACTTCCATTACTTGGGCAGGTATATTATGTGATCAACAATCTCCTTTAACCCAAAGGTTGGTTGGTAAGGGTATATACCTTTTACTTGCGCTTCTCATCTGCATAGGTAGAGATTTCACCACTAGCCACAGAACATCCAAAGTCTTTTCACATTTTAGATCATAAGAATCTCTGGGAATCTAAGAGAAGGTTTTCTTTAACCCTCAATGGGCAGAAAACAATGGTCAAGTCTCAGCCTTCTCAACAGAAGCATTCATTCCTGCTGGGTGTCAGATACTGTTCTGGGAAAACCACAAATAATTTTCCAATGTAAGATGCTTTTGGAGAAAGCACACCAGTCATACTTTGAGAGAGTGTTGACTTAAGTGTTACTCCCAAAGTAAACTGATCCCATTGTTAGCTACTATTCCCAAAAGAGAGATGTCAATTCTAAACAGGGCAAAGTATCAGAAATGTAAGAGGACAGATTAGGCTGATTATAATTTCATTTATCTGATAGTTTTACATTCTCAACAAAGAATCCACCATTTCTAGTTACAGGTGCCTCATTTTTAGAGGATCCTATCATTAGATTCCATTAGACTGGGCCAGTGTTCCCCAAAAGATAGTCCACTAGATCAGACCACCGAAGAAAAAATGCCTTGGCAGGAAGAGGTGGGGGGAGGAAGGGGAGGAAGGGAAGGAGAAAGAGGAAGGGAAGGAGAAGAAAAGGGAAAGGAAGGAAAGGAAAAAGAATTGCTTGGCCAAATAAATTTGGGAAGATTCATACAGCATTCTTCTCTTAAAGATTTACAATGTCTACTGGCATATGAAATAAAGGCCACAGAAAANTAAGAGGACAGATTAGGCTGATTATAATTTCATTTATCTGATAGTTTTACATTCTCAACAAAGAATCCACCATTTCTAGTTACAGGTGCCTCATTTTTAGAGGATCCTATCATTAGATTCCATTAGACTGGGCCAGTGTTCCCCAAAAGATAGTCCACTAGATCAGACCACCGAAGAAAAAATGCCTTGGCAGGAAGAGGTGGGGGGAGGGAAGGGGAGGAAGGGAAGGAGAAAGAGGAAGGGAAGGAGAAGAAAAGGGAAAGGAAGGAAAGGAAAAAGAATTGCTTGGCCAAATAAATTTGGGAAGATTCATACAGCATTCTTCTCTTAAAGATTTACAATTTACAAAGATTTGCACTTGGGCTTTGATGGCAGGAGTGTGAACTACAAACTATGGCAGTTCATGCAGCACTGACCATATTAGGTCTTAGAGTAAATTCACTGAATTGGATGTAATTGAATTTTCCACCATGAACAGGTTACTCTTCATCTTCTCCTAAAGAGAAGAAAAGGGAAAGGAAGGAAAGGAAAAAGAATTGCTTGGCCAAATAAATTTGGGAAGATTCATACAGCATTCTTCTCTTAATGATTTACAATGTCTACTGGCATATGAAATAAAGGCCACAGAAAGTCTGCAGTAAAGGAAACTTATACCTACTTTTAACCTAGGAAACTTAGGGTTTCCTAAAAGAATTGGACCTCAGGAAACTTCTTTCTCATAACATTTATTAACATCTGGTAGAGCCGGTGTCTGAACACTTTGTTCTATTTTCACCCCACCTAGAGATGTTCTTAGTTTTATCAGTCAGTCCATATGGTGACAACAGAGCAGTTTCCTCCAGCTGGGATTGTAAGGTCTCAAGAAAGTCTGAAGAGCCAGTAGTTTTTTGCTTCTTAGATGTTGCAATTCACTTGTCAACCAGTCTGGTAGCATGTGTCATGTAGCATCAGGTGGCATCTTATACATTACATAACTGCACTTGGGCTTTGATGGCAGGAGTGTGAACTACAAACTATGGCAGTTCATGCAGCACTGACCATATTAGGTCTTAGAGTAAATTCACTGAATTGGATGTAATTGAATTTTCCACCATGAACAGGTTACTCTTCATCTTTGGAGCTGGTTCTCTACTAAGCAATTATAAAGTCTACCTCTTGTCCTTCCCATAAAAGCTCAATGAAAATCAGCCAATTACTGAGTGACCATCAAAAGCCAAGCTCTGCCCCAAGCAGTGTCCACTCTGCCATCCTCTAGATAAACCCTCTCCCTTGCATTGGCCAAGGGAGCCTGGCAGGACCCTTGCTAATTCTTTCTTGATTCCTCACCCTGAATACTCTCCAAGATCTTGGAGGATGAGAAAGGGAAAAAAGCCAATAAGAAACAAAAGAGGAGGTATGCAACAGGCTTGAAAGATATTCTAAAATAACCATTTCCAACTCTTGAGAGGATACAAACCCCTTCTAACATCCAAATATTTCACAGATTTCAGCATGATTGGGGATATGCTTTGAGTACCTGATAACTGAGAAAACATGGAACAAAAAATTAAACTAAATTCAGTAATGATTTAAAACAGGATGCTTTTTGTGGCAAGATACAGAAATCCAGATTCAACCTGGCTTCAACGAAAAGAATACACACACACACACACACACACACACACACACACACACACACACACACACATATATATTCTCATACAACAGAAAGGCCAGAGAAAGGACTGCAGAGAGAGCTGATTCACCAGATCAGTATTATCAGCATGGCCCCAGAGTCTTCCTATCATGCAACTGTCTCCTCACTGTGGGTCTCGTCCCCAGACTGGCAGCACAGCAGCAGTGACATTCCAGATGCTACATTCAGACACATATCTGAAAATTAAGAAAATCCACTTCTTCCTGTAGTTCTCTTTTATGGAAGGGAAAGGGTCCCCAGAATCTTCTTGGAAACCTCAAGTTTCATTGACCTAAATATATGCATATGCCCAATTCCTGGACCAGTGATGATCACAGAGTAGGATTAAACTAAAACAGACCAGGCTCACTCTTGCAGCTGGGAGTGAGGTCCACTTCCCCCAGGGGCCTGCAAGGAAAGGGGGGTGGATGGATTCTGTTATGAAGAAGGGAAGAATACATGTCAGGCAACCAAACAATAGTGCTTGCCTCTTCCTTTTAAATGAATTTGTAGCTCACTAACATGCATTTGAAAACCAAGAGTGAATAAATAGGTGCACTAGTTGAATATATTCATCAACAACTGAATGGTCTTATGGACTCTGTTAAAATGCTTTCAGCTGCAAGTACCATAATATTCAACTAGAAGTCATTTAAATAATTGTAGTTTACTTTTCTCGCATAACAGAAACATCTAAGGTAGACCATTCCAGGCTTGGTTCAGTGGTTCGCCAATGTGAGGACTCTAGATCAGCTACTCCGTGATTCCCTGGGCTTTCTCGTCATGGTCACAGAATCGTAGCTGTTGTTCCACATACCTCATCCCTGAGACAACTGGAAGGAAAGAGAAGGGAGGAGAGAGGATGGAAGGGTAAGAAAAGAGAGAGAAAGGAAGAACATCTNAATAGGTGCACTAGTTGAATATATTCATCAACAACTGAATGGTCTTATGGACTCTGTTAAAATGCTTTCAGCCGCAAGTACCATGATATTCAACTAGAAGTCATTTAAATAATTGTAGTTTACTTTTCTCGCATAACAGAAACAGCTAAGGTAGACCATTCCAGGCTTGGTTCAGTGGTTCGCCAATGTGAGGACTCTAGATCAGCTACTCCGTGATTCCCTGGGCTTTCTCGTCATGGTCACAGAATCGTAGCTGTTGTTCCACATACCTCATCCCTGAGACAACTGGAAGGAAAGAGAAGGGAGGAGAGAGGATGGAAGGGTAAGAAAAGAGAGAGAAAGGAAGAACATCTCTCTTCAAAAAGTTCTTAGTCTAGGCTTCTCTGAATTCAGAACCTGAGACAAAGACTTGTGCGCAGGTATTCGGTTAGGAAATGTGATTCCCTAATAGAGAATTGGAGTCTCAGATATGGTCAGTGAAACAGGAATGGAGGGAAGGCAATACAGGATGCATTATTGATGTGGCCACTTCTGTAAGAAACTGGTACTCAAACATATTACAACTTTCTGAGAAGCCTTATGAGCTACATCTCATAATTGTCCATTCAGGAGACAAAAAGAGAAAGGGTTCATCAGCCCTGATCTCCCAGTGTCGAGGTCTGCCTCACAGGAATTAAGTTCCCCCACACCACCAGATTATGTTTGCATGAGGGCAGGGAACACGGTTCCTGTGGATTTCCAGGGCTGCAGCATCAGAGGAGCTCCAGAATAGGAAGTGAGGACTCTGATGCCTGGGCCCAGGTGAGACCCTGTCAAACCCTACCTGCTCAGACAGGCACTGGCTTGCACAGAGCTTGTCACCCCAGTAGAGGGGCTGAGGGAATTATGAAGTGGTACAGCAGCAATGTCCAAGGCACTTTCTTTTTTCATTAGGGAAGAAAATCATTCCCTCAGGTCCTCAACAGACATCACCTGTGTAATGTCTCATGGTCTCCTCATCCATGACTGGGTGTCACGCTTACCCATAAATGCAAAGGAGGCTATGAATGTGTGTATTTGCCAGTTTTAGCTTCTAGAGAAAAAGGTAGGTTTTGCCAGCAAGACACAAGAGGGTGTGATACATATTCTTGATTAGTGTAAGGTGTTCTCATGAACTCCTTCTTAAAAATCTGTGCCCAAAGAAAAGAAAGAAGGGGGGGGGAAGCCACCAAGATAATAACAGCAGAGACTACTGGCTGTCCCCAGCATCCTCTCATCTTCCACAGTAACAGAATATTTGGGACAGCACATGTCTGCCCAAAAGAAAGATTGCCATTCCCAGCTTTCTTGACAGCCAGGTTGGTCATGTGACTCAAGTCTAGACAATGCAATGGAGCAGATATAACATGTGTAACCTCAGGGTAAGAGTCAGGGGCTATTTGGAGCCATAGTGAGAAAGAGGAATAATGGAGGAATGATAACACTTTGTTCCGCTTCTATTTGGTTCCAAGTTCCAAGTTGCCTAGATTTCATTTTTTATCCTAACATCAACTTATGGGGAAGGCATTATTATATCTGTTTTACAGTTTAGGAAACTGAAGCTCAAACAGACATTTGAAATTTACTCTAAAGACGAAGAGAGGTGCACCTGGGTGGCTCAGTTGGTTAAGCATCTGCCTTCGGCTCAGGTTATGATCCCTGGGATCAAGTCCCACATTGGGCTCCCTGCTCAGTAGGAAGCCTGTTTCTCCCTTTCCTGCTCCCCCTGCTTGTGCTCTCTTGCTGTGAAATAAATAAATAAAATCTTAAAAAAAAAAAAAGACAGAGTCATGTAAGAGTGGCAAGGTTATTTCCCTTAGTAACTGCCCTTGTGTTTCAGCACACTTCCCTCACCCC
Organism: Ailuropoda melanoleuca; assembly: GCF_002007445.2. Lineage (NCBI taxonomy): Eukaryota > Metazoa > Chordata > Mammalia > Carnivora > Ursidae > Ailuropoda > Ailuropoda melanoleuca. Next base: position 10,949,524 of record NC_048223.1, on the reverse strand, counting down.
TTGTCTCTCAGAAGTGTCCTCAGCGTCTTTCCTTTCCCCTGGCCACTCCTATAGTTGTGAGAGCCACTCACTGGGGAAGCAACTATAAAGACCACGTACCTCAAAGCAATAAACAGAGGATTGGAGTGCTTATTTTCCCCCAGGAGATTTTTCTACTACTGGAAACAAAGTTAGACCCCACAGGAGAGGGGAGGAGGAATAAGCATGGGGCAACTAAGATACACGGGAAGGGAGAGAAAATTCAGTTCTACTGAAGAGGGGAATTGGTAGAGTTTTTGCACCTCAGTGACCAGTGAACTGAGAGTGAGCTGAATCCTGCTCAGTGTCACCAACCTGAGGGCACTCCCAGGTCCTCCATGCCCCAACTGGCCCACCATCTACATAAAACCCACCATCTAATAGTCCCAACCCCTTTAGGTGGCAGATGACCGAAAGGGAAAGGTTCTCCCCTAACCAATA
>NC_048223.1:10944722-10947243 GCF_002007445.2 Ailuropoda melanoleuca | reverse complement strand
GATTTACAATGTCTACTGGCATATGAAATAAAGGCCACAGAAAGTCTGCAGTAAAGGAAACTTATACCTACTTTTAACCTAGGAAACTTAGGGTTTCCTAAAAGAATTGGACCTCAGGAAACTTCTTTCTCATAACATTTATTAACATCTGGTAGAGCCGGTGTCTGAACACTTTGTTCTATTTTCACCCCACCTAGAGATGTTCTTAGTTTTATCAGTCAGTCCATATGGTGACAACAGAGCAGTTTCCTCCAGCTGGGATTGTAAGGTCTCAAGAAAGTCTGAAGAGCCAGTAGTTTTTTGCTTCTTAGATGTTGCAATTCACTTGTCAACCAGTCTGGTAGCATGTGTCATGTAGCATCAGGTGGCATCTTATACATTACATAACTGCACTTGGGCTTTGATGGCAGGAGTGTGAACTACAAACTATGGCAGTTCATGCAGCACTGACCATATTAGGTCTTAGAGTAAATTCACTGAATTGGATGTAATTGAATTTTCCACCATGAACAGGTTACTCTTCATCTTTGGAGCTGGTTCTCTACTAAGCAATTATAAAGTCTACCTCTTGTCCTTCCCATAAAAGCTCAATGAAAATCAGCCAATTACTGAGTGACCATCAAAAGCCAAGCTCTGCCCCAAGCAGTGTCCACTCTGCCATCCTCTAGATAAACCCTCTCCCTTGCATTGGCCAAGGGAGCCTGGCAGGACCCTTGCTAATTCTTTCTTGATTCCTCACCCTGAATACTCTCCAAGATCTTGGAGGATGAGAAAGGGAAAAAAGCCAATAAGAAACAAAAGAGGAGGTATGCAACAGGCTTGAAAGATATTCTAAAATAACCATTTCCAACTCTTGAGAGGATACAAACCCCTTCTAACATCCAAATATTTCACAGATTTCAGCATGATTGGGGATATGCTTTGAGTACCTGATAACTGAGAAAACATGGAACAAAAAATTAAACTAAATTCAGTAATGATTTAAAACAGGATGCTTTTTGTGGCAAGATACAGAAATCCAGATTCAACCTGGCTTCAACGAAAAGAATACACACACACACACACACACACACACACACACACACACACACACACACACATATATATTCTCATACAACAGAAAGGCCAGAGAAAGGACTGCAGAGAGAGCTGATTCACCAGATCAGTATTATCAGCATGGCCCCAGAGTCTTCCTATCATGCAACTGTCTCCTCACTGTGGGTCTCGTCCCCAGACTGGCAGCACAGCAGCAGTGACATTCCAGATGCTACATTCAGACACATATCTGAAAATTAAGAAAATCCACTTCTTCCTGTAGTTCTCTTTTATGGAAGGGAAAGGGTCCCCAGAATCTTCTTGGAAACCTCAAGTTTCATTGACCTAAATATATGCATATGCCCAATTCCTGGACCAGTGATGATCACAGAGTAGGATTAAACTAAAACAGACCAGGCTCACTCTTGCAGCTGGGAGTGAGGTCCACTTCCCCCAGGGGCCTGCAAGGAAAGGGGGGTGGATGGATTCTGTTATGAAGAAGGGAAGAATACATGTCAGGCAACCAAACAATAGTGCTTGCCTCTTCCTTTTAAATGAATTTGTAGCTCACTAACATGCATTTGAAAACCAAGAGTGAATAAATAGGTGCACTAGTTGAATATATTCATCAACAACTGAATGGTCTTATGGACTCTGTTAAAATGCTTTCAGCTGCAAGTACCATAATATTCAACTAGAAGTCATTTAAATAATTGTAGTTTACTTTTCTCGCATAACAGAAACATCTAAGGTAGACCATTCCAGGCTTGGTTCAGTGGTTCGCCAATGTGAGGACTCTAGATCAGCTACTCCGTGATTCCCTGGGCTTTCTCGTCATGGTCACAGAATCGTAGCTGTTGTTCCACATACCTCATCCCTGAGACAACTGGAAGGAAAGAGAAGGGAGGAGAGAGGATGGAAGGGTAAGAAAAGAGAGAGAAAGGAAGAACATCTCTCTTCAAAAAGTTCTTAGTCTAGGCTTCTCTGAATTCAGAACCTGAGACAAAGACTTGTGCGCAGGTATTTGGTTAGGAAATGTGATTCCCTAATAGAGAATTGGAGTCTCAGATATGGTCAGTGAAACAGGAATGGAGGGAAGGCAATACAGGATGCATTATTGATGTGGCCACTTCTGTAAGAAACTGGTACTCAAACATATTACAACTTTCTGAGAAGCCTTATGAGCTACATCTCATAATTGTCCATTCAGGAGACAAAAAGAGAAAGGGTTCATCAGCCCTGATCTCCCAGTGTCGAGGTCTGCCTCACAGGAATTAAGTTCCCCCACACCACCAGATTATGTTTGCATGAGGGCAGGGAACACGGTTCCTGTGGATTTCCAGGGCTGCAGCATCAGAGGAGCTCCAGAATAGGAAGTGAGGACTCTGATGCCTGGGCCCAGGTGAGACCCTGTCAAACCCTACCTGCTCAGACAGGCACTGGCTTGCACAGAGCTTGTCACCCCAGTAGAGGGGCTGAGGGAATT
>NC_048223.1:10890428-10944653 GCF_002007445.2 Ailuropoda melanoleuca | reverse complement strand
GATTTACAATGTCTACTGGCATATGAAATAAAGGCCACAGAAAGTCTGCAGTAAAGGAAACTTATACCTACTTTTAACCTAGGAAACTTAGGGTTTCCTAAAAGAATTGGACCTCAGGAAACTTCTTTCTCATAACATTTATTAACATCTGGTAGAGCCGGTGTCTGAACACTTTGTTCTATTTTCACCCCACCTAGAGATGTTCTTAGTTTTATCAGTCAGTCCATATGGTGACAACAGAGCAGTTTCCTCCAGCTGGGATTGTAAGGTCTCAAGAAAGTCTGAAGAGCCAGTAGTTTTTTGCTTCTTAGATGTTGCAATTCACTTGTCAACCAGTCTGGTAGCATGTGTCATGTAGCATCAGGTGGCATCTTATACATTACATAACTGCACTTGGGCTTTGATGGCAGGAGTGTGAACTACAAACTATGGCAGTTCATGCAGCACTGACCATATTAGGTCTTAGAGTAAATTCACTGAATTGGATGTAATTGAATTTTCCACCATGAACAGGTTACTCTTCATCTTTGGAGCTGGTTCTCTACTAAGCAATTATAAAGTCTACCTCTTGTCCTTCCCATAAAAGCTCAATGAAAATCAGCCAATTACTGAGTGACCATCAAAAGCCAAGCTCTGCCCCAAGCAGTGTCCACTCTGCCATCCTCTAGATAAACCCTCTCCCTTGCATTGGCCAAGGGAGCCTGGCAGGACCCTTGCTAATTCTTTCTTGATTCCTCACCCTGAATACTCTCCAAGATCTTGGAGGATGAGAAAGGGAAAAAAGCCAATAAGAAACAAAAGAGGAGGTATGCAACAGGCTTGAAAGATATTCTAAAATAACCATTTCCAACTCTTGAGAGGATACAAACCCCTTCTAACATCCAAATATTTCACAGATTTCAGCATGATTGGGGATATGCTTTGAGTACCTGATAACTGAGAAAACATGGAACAAAAAATTAAACTAAATTCAGTAATGATTTAAAACAGGATGCTTTTTGTGGCAAGATACAGAAATCCAGATTCAACCTGGCTTCAACGAAAAGAATACACACACACACACACACACACACACACACACACACACACACACACACACATATATATTCTCATACAACAGAAAGGCCAGAGAAAGGACTGCAGAGAGAGCTGATTCACCAGATCAGTATTATCAGCATGGCCCCAGAGTCTTCCTATCATGCAACTGTCTCCTCACTGTGGGTCTCGTCCCCAGACTGGCAGCACAGCAGCAGTGACATTCCAGATGCTACATTCAGACACATATCTGAAAATTAAGAAAATCCACTTCTTCCTGTAGTTCTCTTTTATGGAAGGGAAAGGGTCCCCAGAATCTTCTTGGAAACCTCAAGTTTCATTGACCTAAATATATCCATATGCCCAATTCCTAGACCAGTGATGATCACAGAGTAGGATTAAACTAAAACAGACCAGGCTCACTCTTGCAGCTGGGAGTGAGGTCCACTTCCCCCAGGGGCCTGCAAGGAAAGGGGGGTGGATGGATTCTGTTATGAAGAAGGGAAGAATACATGTCAGGCAACCAAACAATAGTGCTTGCCTCTTCCTTTTAAATGAATTTGTAGCTCACTAACATGCATTTGAAAACCAAGAGTGAATAAATAGGTGCACTAGTTGAATATATTCATCAACAACTGAATGGTCTTATGGACTCTGTTAAAATGCTTTCAGCTGCAAGTACCATAATATTCAACTAGAAGTCATTTAAATAATTGTAGTTTACTTTTCTCGCATAACAGAAACATCTAAGGTAGACCATTCCAGGCTTGGTTCAGTGGTTCGCCAATGTGAGGACTCTAGATCAGCTACTCCGTGATTCCCTGGGCTTTCTCGTCATGGTCACAGAATCGTAGCTGTTGTTCCACATACCTCATCCCTGAGACAACTGGAAGGAAAGAGAAGGGAGGAGAGAGGATGGAAGGGTAAGAAAAGAGAGAGAAAGGAAGAACATCTCTCTTCAAAAAGTTCCTTAGTCTAGGCTTCTCTGAATTCAGAACCTGAGACAAAGACTTGTGCGCAGGTATTTGGTTAGGAAATGTGATTCCCTAATAGAGAATTGGAGTCTCAGATATGGTCAGTGAAACAGGAATGGAGGGAAGGCAATACAGGATGCATTATTGATGTGGCCACTTCTGTAAGAAACTGGTACTCAAACATATTACAACTTTCTGAGAAGCCTTATGAGCTACATCTCATAATTGTCCATTCAGGAGACAAAAAGAGAAAGGGTTCATCAGCCCTGATCTCCCAGTGTCGAGGTCTGCCTCACAGGAATTAAGTTCCCCCACACCACCAGATTATGTTTGCATGAGGGCAGGGAACACGGTTCCTGTGGATTTCCAGGGCTGCAGCATCAGAGGAGCTCCAGAATAGGAAGTGAGGACTCTGATGCCTGGGCCCAGGTGAGACCCTGTCAAACCCTACCTGCTCAGACAGGCACTGGCTTGCACAGAGCTTGTCACCCCAGTAGAGGGGCTGAGGGAATTATGAAGTGGTACAGCAGCAATGTCCAAGGCACTTTCTTTTTTCATTAGGGAAGAAAATCATTCCCTCAGGTCCTCAACAGACATCACCTGTGTAATGTCTCATGGTCTCCTCATCCATGACTGGGTGTCACGCTTACCCATAAATGCAAAGGAGGCTATGAATGTGTGTATTTGCCAGTTTTAGCTTCTAGAGAAAAAGGTAGGTTTTGCCAGCAAGACACAAGAGGGTGTGATACATATTCTTGATTAGTGTAAGGTGTTCTCATGAACTCCTTCTTAAAAATCTGTGCCCAAAGAAAAGAAAGAAGGGGGGGGGAAGCCACCAAGATAATAACAGCAGAGACTACTGGCTGTCCCCAGCATCCTCTCATCTTCCACAGTAACAGAATATTTGGGACAGCACATGTCTGCCCAAAAGAAAGACTGCCATTCCCAGCTTTCTTGACAGCCAGGTTGGTCATGTGACTCAAGTCTAGACAATGCAATGGAGCAGATATAACATGTGTAACCTCAGGGTAAGAGTCAGGGGCTATTTGGAGCCATAGTGAGAAAGAGGAATAATGGAGGAATGATAACACTTTGTTCCGCTTCTATTTGGTTCCAAGTTCCAAGTTGCCTAGATTTCATTTTTTATCCTAACATCAACTTATGGGGAAGGCATTATTATATCTGTTTTACAGTTTAGGAAACTGAAGCTCAAACAGACATTTGAAATTTACTCTAAAGACGAAGAGAGGTGCACCTGGGTGGCTCAGTTGGTTAAGCATCTGCCTTCGGCTCAGGTTATGATCCCTGGGATCAAGTCCCACATTGGGCTCCCTGCTCAGTAGGAAGCCTGTTTCTCCCTTTCCTGCTCCCCCTGCTTGTGCTCTCTTGCTGTGAAATAAATAAATAAAATCTTAAAAAAAAAAAAAGACAGAGTCATGTAAGAGTGGCAAGGTTATTTCCCTTAGTAACTGCCCTTGTGTTTCAGCACACTTCCCTCACCCCTTGTCTCTCAGAAGTGTCCTCAGCATCTTTCCTTTCCCCTGGCCACTCCTATAGTTGTGAGAGCCACTCACTGGGGAAGCAACTATAAAGACCACGTACCTCAAAGCAATAAACAGAGGATTGGAGTGCTTATTTTCCCCCAGGAGATTTTTCTACTACTGGAAACAAAGTTAGACCCCACAGGAGAGGGGAGGCGGAATAAGCATGGGGCAACTAAGACACACGGGAAGGGAGAGAAAATTCAGTTCTACTGAAGAGGGGAATTGGTAGAGTTTTTGCACCTCAGTGACCAGTGAACTGAGAGTGAGCTGAATCCTGCTCAGTGTCACCAACCTGAGGGCACTCCCAGGTCCTCCATGCCCCAACTGGCCCACCATCTACATAAAACCCACCATCTAATAGTCCCAACCCCTTTAGGTGGCAGATGACCAAAAGGGAAAGGTTCTCCCCTAACCAATACTGGACTGGGAAAAACCAACTGAATGGTTCCTTAGGAGCCAGGAGAGCAGTGGAAAAGGTGGGAAAGAAACAACCAAGTTTGGACATGGAGGGATGCTAAGAGAGACTTCAGAGGTGAGATGGTTCTTTAGTGCAGCCCCACTGAAGAGAGTATATTCTGAACCACAGACAAAGAGAGTAACTTCTCAGCCATGCAGCTGCAACAGGACTGGCAAGATCAGCAGAACCACAGGACTCAGGATAGGACCTGAGAAACTACAATGTGTGTGTGATTCCAAACCCCCAGTCTCATTGGGGCCAACAACATGGCTCCCAGCAGCTGTTGAGGGAGAGCAGTATTTGCCATTCCAAGATCATCACAGGGAGAAACTCAGCGCAGTTCAATCCTATTCCCCCTAGATTGCAAAACTGAGGAGTTATTCATACAGCAAGCAGATGCCAACTCAAAGAAACTGGTCAGTAAGAATAATCACAATTTTACTACATTAAAGTATGTGAAAATAGAGTATAGCTGAACAGAAAATCCATAAAAAGTAGGTTCAGATGTGCACACTGAAAGAGCTTCAGCTTCTACACATAAAAGCTTAGCCATGGTTGCATAAATTCAGCTAAGTCTAATTCCAGACAAAACCTGAAATGAATAAGGAAGGCTTTGCTATCACATAGGGAGCTTTTGACTATACCAACAGAAAACCTAACCAGAAAGGACTTAAACAATAAGGAAGAACAAATTCTCTCACATATCAAGAAGTTTCAAAGTTGGGATCCAAAGTTGGTTGTTCAGCAACTTTACAAAGTCCTCAAGGAACCAGATTCCCTCCCTTTTCCCCCTCCCATCCCCATCTTACTAACATGCTCTCTTCACCCATTCCTTTCATGATTCCAAGGAGACTACCCTAGTCCCAGCAGCAATTGTGGTGACATGCTGACAACAACCTCCCCAAACAGAAAAACTGGGCATCATTTCCTCCTGTGCAACTTTTTTGAAAAGCAAGGAAAACATTTCCCAGAACCCCACCCCAGAGCAGACTTCCACTCCTTGGCCAGCCTGGGTCACATGCCCACCTTTAAACCCATCCCTGGCAAGCACATGGAGAGTCTGTTATTGACTTAATCAAGCAGCCCCTGAGTGCTGGGTATCAAAAAATTCAAGGTCTGATTAACAAGGAAGAACAGGGGAAATGACTGTTGGTTGGCTAGTGAGCTTTGTCTCACAGATTTTATGTCACAAATCAGAGAATAATGATAGGATGGTTTACAATGGGGGGGGTGCTCCTGGGTGGCTCAGTTGGTTAAGTGTCTGTCTTCAGCTTAGGTCATGATCCTGGGGTCCTGGGATTGAGCCTGGCATTGGGCTCCCTGCTTGGCGGAGAGCCTGCTTCTCCCTCTCCTTTTGTCCCTTCCCCTGCTTATGCTTACTCTTTCTCTCATAAATAAATACAATCTTTAAAAAAAGAAAAAAAAACAATGGAGGAGAGGATTCTGTGCCACCTACCAGGACCACAAAAGAACTTCAAGGCATCTGACCTAGTTACTTAGCTCAAATTCATCTTCATATATCTAATAAGTATGTCTTATGTTTTAACATCTTTAAACAAGTATTTCAGCAAGGCTGTATGATAGAGTAGGATCAGACAAACCTATGTATCAATCCTGGCCCCATGACGTGCACGTACATAAGTGACCCTCATTGTGCCATTCCAAGGTGGCTTCTTTCTCTCATAGCTTGTGTCTATTGTGGAGATTAACAAACAAGGAATCTCAGTGAGTGATAAGTGCTACGGAATACAAGGATTGAGATTACCTTTTAAATTATAATCCTAGGATTATAAATGGACTGCCCTGATTTATTTGAGGACTAATCATAGCTAAAATTATCCTACTGAATTTAGCTCTTGAACCTAGGTTGATAAGGGAATCAACCACTCCATAGCATAGTAAGTACAAACCTAAAAATATTTTTAGCAGAGAAGTGCTGCAAGATATATTTGGTTAAAACCATAATAACAGGGGCGCCTGGGTGGCACAGCGTGGGCGTCTGCCTTCGGCTCAGGGCGTGATCCCGGCGTTATGGGATCGAGCCCCACGTCAGGCTCCTCTGCTATGAGCCTGCTTCTTCCTCTCCCACTCCCCCTGCTTGTGTTCCCTCTCTCGCTGGCTGTCTCTATCTCTGTCGAATAAATAAATAAAATCTTTAAAAAAAAAAACCATAATAACAAACCAAAATAAGTCCTCATCAGCAGACTAGACATTCTGCTTTCTGATAAAAGTACAAATTTAGGGGAATTTATTGAAGTGAATGTTACATTAGCAAAGACATTGCGCATGCTTACCCAGAATAAATAAAGACAGTAAATAAACACAGAGTAACTTCAATGTCTTCCCATCTCCATCCATCTATATAACATTCTCATATTGCACTTCATGAAGTCCCATTGTTAACCTCTCACCCCTCATCTCCAAAACCTACCATTTCTGTTTCCCATCTGATAGACTGTCAGCCCCTCAGATGCTGCGACCTTGTTCATTTAATCTTTCACCTTTTCCTAGTTCACCGGGAGTCCTTCATCCCATCCCTATACCTGCCCCAACGCACACAGCTCCCCGCCTGACCTGCCTCTTTCCCTCCCCTCAGCCTGTGTAATCCTTCCCATCCTTTCCTGAAGGAAGATGGTCAAGACCCTTGCTCAAGGAGCCTTCTATTAAGATACAGCCCTTAGTGATCTACATAGTCCCTCTTCTCCCTCATACCATGTTCATGCAGAGGGGATTGCGAGAGCAAAAGGCAAGCTCCTGAGCCAGGCAACACCTGAGTTCAAATCCTGGCTCCCCTACTTACTAGCTCTATCACTATGGGCAAGTCCTATCTGACTTTTTAAGTCTCAGTTACCTCATCTTCAAAATGAGGATAATAAAAGTTTTCTCCACCTAGGCTTATTGAGTATTAAATAAAATAATGTAGAAAAAGAGTTTTTGCATCATACCTGGAACATGATGTGAGTAAAGAAAAATTTGGTCATTATGGGCTGCCACCTGCTCCAATTGTCTGCTCTCAAATTGCTTTCCAAATCTAAGTCTTGCCTCGCCAGTTAAATTCTTGCGGATAGTAACTAGGAAAGGTACATCTCTTCCTCTGCCCAACTCCTCATCAAGTCTTGCTGGGCCTTCACCATTTAGGCTGAGGAGGCTTGGTTTGGGTCGTGACTGAACTTTCCCTGTCACCACTAACCCACATGTAAATCGGAGATGGCAGTTCCTCCAGGGGTCTAGGCCTTTTCCAATACAGAGCTTTTCCAAACACAGCTGTTCCTTTGTATGTTTTAGGGAGAGTTCTAATAAGAGTAGAGACGCATGTAGTACTTCACAGAGGGCAGGACTGTCACAGGGCAGCAGGAGGGCACTAGCCCCTGGAAGGCAGGGAGGAAGAATGCCAAGAGGTTAAGACAGAGGAAAGCTCATAAAGTTAGGGATAGGGGGCCAGAGCAAAGGAAAGGAGTAAAAGTGAAGATAGGACATTCCTGCAATCCAAAAACATGAAGAATAAAGCCTGAAAGGGGAAGACAGGACCCAAAAACTGGAGCTCTGACATAGGAGGGAAGTGAAGGAGACCCCAGGCACCTGGCAGAGAAGCACCTGTTCCAGACTGGAGCAGTAAGACTTAAACAGACTCCTGTTGAGGAATGCCACTGTCATGCCATCTCCTCAACCTGATGAAAACACTGGAAGGTACACTTCAACTAAACCTTGGACCACAAAAGAACTTCAAGGTATCTGACCTAGTTACTTAGCTGGAGTAAATGAGAGTAGGGAGGATGTGAGACACAGAAGCTAGGAAAGTCAACCCAGAAGGAAAGGACCTCCAGAAAGGATGTCTTCAAGAAAGAGGCTAGAATGGCAGACTTCCTGACATGGCTGACCTGGTGTGAAATTGTGTGAGGGGCAAAAGGCTGACTGGGGAGAGTTAGTAACAGCTGCAAAGCTGTTACTTTGGAAGTGGGGGAAGAGGACAATTGTGGCAAGTAGGAAACGGAAGTAGTCGTAAACACTACAAAGCTCAACTGTGAATATCTGTATAGGTATAATAAGGTAAATACTGTTAATTTAACCAAAAGACTGCAACAGAACTCCATCAGGAAGGTGGAAGAGAGAAAGCAGATGGCATGCGGGAGGGATCAGAAAACTAACTCCACACCTATCAGGCCAGTAAATAACAGTCCATGCATTATTTTAGAAACATAGAGACGTAAAGTTTCACAAGGAATGGAAAATGACTATCTTTGGAAAAAGGCTCTTTGAGGATTGTGAAGAGCAGAAGTTTCCTAAGGCAGGAGACTTACCAGTATTTAGTACTTTCTGACTTTTTAAATTAAGTGAATGGATTATTTCAGTAAAACCAAAATTTGAATAACAAAAAAAGGATCAGCATACTTCAAGCCAATGTACTGGTTCCTCATCAACTGAGTGCTAATTAATTTTTTACTTACAGATATTTTCATATTTTATTGAACTGTATTTATCAGGATGCAGACTAGTTAAAGAGCAAACAGGGAGTGAAATGGTATCATTTCAGGGGTGCTGCAAGGGGCTCCATGCTCAACAGTATTGGTAACACGGCCTATCATCTCCCCATCACAATCACAGTGACCTGGGTCTCCAGCAGCCCTGTCCTTAAGTCTAGCTCTTTGAGTCCCTTATTAATGGCACCCTAATAATGAGCGAGACTATTAGATCACAGAAGCTGACAGAAGTTAACAGGACACAGTTTGGGATGAAAATGGTGACAAGCAGGATGGTGTTAAAGAAACTAGAAAAAGAGCAAGGGCCAGCCCCAGCAAGGCTAAACATGCACTGGCAGACAGAAGCGGTAGAATTCAAGGCAAAATGGGGTTCTCTGCACAATTCTGCCAAGAATTAGCTGTGATCATGTCTGGAAGAAACAGTCAGTGTGGGTAACTTAGACTTACAGTGTTTTGCTGCCTATAAAGCTCTTCCCATTCTGTTACCCACTTGGTGCCTGTGGTGGTTATCTCCCAGGATAGGCCCCAGTGATCCTTCCTCCTGGTATTTTCTCCCTTGTGCAGTCTTCTCCCACACTGTACCAGGATTCTGTTTTGGTCCCGGTCAGATCATTTGCACAAGCGTAATCAAGATGCCATGTCATGAGCAGGCTCAAGGAAGAGGCCCATGTGGTAAGCACTGAGGCCTCCAGCCAATAGCTGCATGAGTGAGCCTGGAATTCAGCCTAGCCTTCAGGTAACTGTAACCCCAGCAACGTCTAGATTGTACTCCCTTAAGAGACTCTCAGTCAGAACCATCCAGCTAAACTGCTCCTGAATTCTTGATCCTCACCTCAAAAATCATATGAGATAATAAAAGTTTGTTGTTTTAAGCCACCAAGTTTTGGGAGTAATTGTTACACAGCAATAGATATGCAATACCAGGTCTGACAGCCAACCAACCAACCAACTTGTGTTCAGGTTACTGACCACCCAATGTATTATTGCCTCCATTCTGCAGCTGAGAAAAGAGGCCAAAAGAAGTCAAGTAATTTGCCCAAGGTCTCACAGTAATTGGAAGCCCTAAGTCTTGAACTGCATCAACTTAACCAATTGACTTAACAAATATTTCAGTGACTTTAGTATTAAATAAAATACTAAGGGTTGTTGGTCTTTAGAACATGTAAAAATGATGCTTTAAAGCAACAACAAGTACGTGAAAAGAAACATGCTTAGAGTAGCACTTTTGCTGAGTGCCCCAATATTTCCCGCTATTTAGGTTGTGAGCAGAGATTGGTACAAAAAGAAGTTTATTCTGATCCTTGATTGGGGCTTGTTGCCAGAGTTTGGTCTTATCCAATGCAGTGCATAATTTGTGATAAAATTGGCAAGAGAATGTATGCTCCAATAACTTGGCCGATTGCATTAGGCAAACAGAGTCTTAAAGAGTATTATTTATGATAAAAGCTGACCAAGGATTCTTATATCAGAAGAATGGGGGTAGGGGAGCATTAATGAATGTGAAACACCTGAACACAATAAAACCCAGGCAGAAGCATACAATGTTGACATTCTTTTGGCTTTTATTTTAGAACAAAATGTCTCTCCTATTCTTATAACTACTGGGATTTTTTTTTTTAATTTCAAGAAACATCACTTGCTCACATATAAATCCTCTATTTCTCAGGCTGAGATATTCAAGATGCCTATAAGTAGACCGAGTGTCAACAGAAAGGGCCAGCTCAGAGGTCTGGCATTCTCCACAGGGAAATAGGAGAGCACCACTTGGTGGGAAGTAGGAAGAGTAAGTCAGGGCCCATCAGGCTGCTAATATCTACTGAGTATCAATGGACAAGTTTTTGGAATCATGAAAACTGTGACCATCCCTTGTTTTTCCCCCTCAGCTTCTCAAAGGGAAAGGAGAGATAAGAGGAGCCCAAAATATTCAGCAGGAATAGGCTTATTTTTGAAGGCATGGTCAAGAGCTGACCCCAGGGCCAATAGAAGTTTGTCCATTTAAAGTTTCTGGCCCATAATTTAAGGTAAGATTCCTCCATAAATGGAGTGTCTCATAACCAGTATTTTGTGTGTGTGGTTCTAGGATTGTTACATAATTTTGATGTGCCTCATTCCAGTGATTTCGCAGTACACTTAGAATAAAACCTAAACTCCTTATGGAGCCTAGAAGGCCCTGGATAATATGGACGTTGCCAACCTCACCCAGCTTTTCCCTCATACTCTCCCCAGGGACATGGCCAGGTTTCAGCCACCCTGGTCCCCTACATCCTCAGGCATCCTTAGTTAGTCACTTCTCTAGGCAGTGGGATTTCCTGTTCTACTTTATCTCCCCTTTCTTTATCAGATGTGCTTCTTCTTGTGTTCAGTTTCCTGACTACCCAATGTAAATGAGACCTCCTTCCCTCAGCCTGTCCCATAATCCTGATTCACTTTTTGCCACTGAACACTATCAGAAAATAACTTGTTTATTTAATTATAAAATAATATGACATTTTTTGAGCAGTTTCTACATGCCAAGCACTGTTTTAAGGGTTTTCATTGTAATAACTCATTTAGTCCTGATAATAACCCATTATACACACTACAGATGAAGAGACCAGGTCACAGGTTAAGAACCTTGCTTGAAATGATGCAACTACTTCGTGCTGGAACCAGGAATTACCCCAGGATTTGTTTCTTGTTTTTTGTCTGTCTTTCATTGGGCTGGAAGCTCCATGGGAGAAGGACCTTTGTAGGTCTTGTTCACTGCTATAGCCCAGCATGGTCTGGCACATAGTAGGTGCTCAATAAATAGCCTTTTAATGAATGAAGGAATGAAAAGATTTCAAAGCCCTACCCCTGCTCCCATCCATTCCATTTTCTGGGGTATGTGTGTAGACGTTATGCATCTTCTATTAACTTTCGCCAAGTCCGTGAATCACGTGAGCTCTGCTTCAAACGGACCCCTGCTAGGGTAAGTCAGTTGAAGTACCAAAAAGTCTCCTTACCTGGGCACGCTCTTGCTGTTGAGACAGACGTGTTTTTCAGCCGGGTCAAGCACGCTCTTACAGCTGGGCGTTGCGAACGTGATGTTGCCGGCACTCCAGGCATCTGGGACCCGGTTAAGTTCGCTTTCTCATTTCTTGATGGAAGCCATGCCTTCCTTGCCATCTTAGCTGCGAGGGACACTTGGGGTGTTTAAAAAATTTCAAGACGAGTGGGCTAGGTTGGTGTCTGGAGGGAAGATCCTACAGCAATTACCAGAAAATGTCTAATAGGACCAGAGAGCCCTGCGTCCTTTTGAGCACTTTAAAGATACGGGATGTATGTCTGAAAACAGGAAAAAAGGAAAACCAGGGATTTCAAATATTACAGTATTTTTGGTAATAAGAAAAATTTAGTTTATAATTTAACCAAGGTGCATTATTTCCCAAGATCAATTTATTATCTTCGATGTTGGCTCCTGGGTTGTTGACGCTCATGGGTGGGCTGGATTAACGCTCTCATAAACACCTGAGTGTGCTCGCGCTCATACTCCCGGCAGCGAGCTGGGGAGGCGCGGAGGGCCCCCAAAACCGACACCTGGAACTTCCTCAGTTCCTCTCTGGAATCCCGGCGGGGCCGCAGTAAGCCGGCAGGACTGGCGTTCTGCGAGTGCCCAGCCCCTCGGCGGATCCGAACGCGAGTGACTCTCCTGGCCTCTTCCGAAAACATGCCAGGTGCGAGCCGAGTGGCAAGCTTCCCTCACGTCCTCCACGCCACAACGGCGTTCTCGCAGTCACCATGGGCGTGCATTCCTCTCCTCGCTCGGCTGTCTCTCAGTCCCGGAGGCCTCGGAGCTGAGACCTTCTGCCCACTACAGAGGAGGAGGTGGTGGCTGGAGGGCGGCTTAGCGCTGAGGCCAGGCAGGTGGGTGCGGGCCTGGGAGCCCGGGACTTCCGCGTTTGGCTCTACCAGGCTACACCTGGGATCTTCCACCGCAACTGCAAGGCTGGGAAAGGCCTGTTGTAAAAGTTTAAGCGGGAGCAGAAGGAAACTATCTAGCGTCTTCTTTGCAGACAGAGTTGTGCGGACACTGGGCGTTCAAAGATAAAACATGCAGCCACTGCCTTGGAGGAGCTCGAAGTCTGGTGGACTCCACGGGCTGCGACAGGGCTCCACGCGAGGCTGGGAAAGGGGCATGAGATGGAGCGGGCGTGAGAGTGAGAGCATAAGAAGGGGTCTTAGCCCAGCACGGGAATCAAAGAGGACTCCCCAGAGGAGGTGAAGCCTTGAAAGAGACCTGAGGAACCGAAAGGAGTTGGCTGAAAGGAGAGCGCAGAAATGCTCCCTGCAAAGACCCAGAGCCACCGGAGAGGAAGGCGCACCTAGGACCTTGCGGAGTGAGGGGGAGGAGAGGGAGCGGGGCCAGAAGTAGATAGGGTCATGACCCCCAAGGTCCCTCCTTCACTTCTACAAGAACAAGGACAGTTCGCTGGCAGCATCCCTGTTGCTCAGGTATCCAGACACAAGGCTTAGGCTGGCACGCAGCCTGCTTTGAGTTATTGCGCTGCGTAAAGGTGCGCGTACGTACTTAAGGGTGTACGTGGATTCTTTCCGCAAACGCGGAAGCGGAAAGGCCGCATCCCAAGGAGGTCTCAAGCTTTGGGGAGTGGCCTGACTGCCTGAGGCGAGAGCTTCAGGTTGCGGATAAAGCAGTAGGCGCGTCTAGACGACCTTTGTCCTAAGACCTGTTCCAGCGGTGACCAAAGCTCCTGGCTCTCCCCAGGGGCCCCCTCTCCTGGACGTCTGCCCCATGGGCTAGGCCTGGTGGGGAGGCAGAGCTTAGAGGGACAGCTCAGAAGAAGGTAGAGGCATGGGCTGAAAACAGAACCAGGAAAGACTCCGGGATCACCGAAACTCCTTCGAGGGACCCAGAACTGAGTCTTGAATAAACCCGTAGCCAACCAGCGCTATGTAAGGGCTGTCAGCGGCTGCGCGGTTCGCCTAGAGACGCTGGGACGCCAGACTGGGAAGGCGCGGCCCTCAACCCTGAGTTCCCTCCCAGACCGGAGTTCAAGTCTCAAGGCCAAGATGCGCTAGGGGATGCTGGCTCCCTCCAGGGTCGGTGCAGTCATTTGGCACCTGGGGCTCCGGAACCTGGGAAACACCGTGGTGCTCTGCCCACCAGCTGCCACCCCACCATTGCTTGCTTTTAGTACAATCCGCTCAGGAGTCTTGGATTACGAATTAGGATGGAGTGTGAGATGTTTAGAGTTTAGCGCAGACAGGAGTTGGAGGAGGAGATTTGAGGAACTGAAGGAGGGCGCACGCCTGCCCCGAGTTGCCTCGGGGCAACCGGAATGAATTGGCTCAGAGGCTGCGAAGAGAGAAAGGGTCTACGACCTTTTGCCAGATAACCTCCTTGAGCAGTTTCTTAGAGGCTGGTTTGCATTAGCCCATTAACTCAGTGTGTAGGTTTGGTATCCCCCGAGGGTTCCAGAGTGAGAATTTGCGGGTCTCTGCCAGACGCTATAGCTCTCTGCAGAAACGAACATTTCTGTCATACTTTCCTCAATCCTAGAGATCGCCCGGTGGAACTCAAATTGCCTGGCTCTTAGACCTCCGATCCCTGGCAGGCTAGAGAGCAGCGCTTAGTTCTCAGGCTAGTTCAATGTGAGTAGGGGTTACCTGAGACTCTTGAAACCCTCCCTGGACAAGGCTGAAAAACACCTCTACTTTCTGGCAAACCAAGCTAAGTGAAACTTCTTGCAGAGAACAGGGTTAGAGGACAGGATGAAGGTCGGGGCTGATGCTGAGAGAAATGTAAAGACTGTGCACCTGTTCACAAGCCCACGCGGAGGTGGTGCACTTGGCGCGAGGTCTATTGGCAGGGAAGCCAGGTCTTCGAACCGAGCCTAAGTGAAACAAGCGCAGGCGTAAAGATAGTCTTCCGGTGAGGTTTATCTACATTGCAGGTTTCCATGGCTCTGATCGTCTAGCGAAGGGGTTCGCCTTTGGCTTGCAGCACCATCTAATCTTCAGACCTGCGCCCGCGTGGGGTGGAAAACAAATTAGGGGTTTTCAAATCTCATACACCCAGCATCACCACTTCCCACTGGAGTTATTGGCAACTCGCTTAGCCTTTCTCAACCTCAGTTTCCTTATCTGCAAAATGGGCATAGTGCCCACCTCTCTGAAGAGCTCACTCAGATGAGAAATGCCACGGGTCTAATTGTAGGAAGGAGATGCAAAGCCTTCACCTTAAACTTGATACACTATATGATAAAGAAAGCCCCTCTCTTCCTGCCTCCTCATTTTCTGCCTACCTCCCCCACCACCAACTCCTCCAAGACCGCTGAGCGGTGGGTTTCTGGTCGGTCGGTCCTCCCGAGAGAGACTGGTGCAAAAGCCAATAAGCCTGGAACACACGCAGGTCCTGCTGGGCCTGGGACAATGGTTTCCATTTAATAAATATTTCCCCTAAGGGCATTTCACATTGGGCAGGCAATTATTCAAAGGAAACCGGCACGCAGGTTGGCTCTGAGGGTTATTTCGTCCTCTTTACCCGAAGAATGCTCATCTGACGCAAGAAACGAGTCTTAAATTCTCGCCGGATGGAAGAGGTGCCCAGGGACAAACCGACCCCGCGTGCCAATACAGCCTGAGACTCCATTCTAGGGCATCTGCAGCAGGGGGAAAGGGAAAGCCCCCACGCCCCACCGGGAGCATGCCCGGCCTGCACTGTCCTTCCCGAATGAACAGATGTAGGGGGAAAGTTGGAGGTTTAAAAAAACACTAAATAATAATATCGTAAATAGGAATCATGACGGAAATCCCATTCCCCGGCCTCTCCACAAAAGTGAAGAGCGGATCCCTGCGCTCTTCAAGGCTCATCCAGCAGGGTTTGAAAACTGCGCTGCCAGACAGAAGGCCTTCCCGCAACGGCTTGGAACGCACCTCACCCCTGTGCTGGCCCAGGACCCAGCGCTTAGCCCAGGCGCCACATCCTGGGGCAGGGGTGGAAGAGGAGCCGGAGGGACATCCCGTGAGAACGCTGCCAAAGGACCCCAAGGGTATGGATAGAAAACTTTATTTCTCTTTTTAACCTGAGTTTGATATATTCTTTTTTCTTTTCCGAGGATCTTTGACAAGGGAGGAAAGTGCTGTCCTTGCATTTCGTGGCGATGCTGTCCTGTTTATCAACACGCGCTCTCGGCTCACTCGCTTGGCTGCCCCTTCCTTTGGTCTTTGTATTCCAAGCCCTAATTCTCCTTTGCACGACTGGGAAAGGAAACAGGCACGAAGAGTTTTATTTGTTGACAGTGCCAGAAACAATGTGGAATCCAAGTCCCCAGTCCTGAGCTGACCGCTCTGTTCTCTCCCTCTCTCTGTCTTTCCCTCACACCTCTCCCCGCCCCCACTAGTCGCGCGCTCTCTTTCCTCCCCCGGCGCGTTGGCAGGTGCGCCCCCTTGCCTTCTCTGCTGCTGATTGGCGCCCAGGTTGGGGAGTCACCGCCCCGCGCTTATGTCAGAGTGCGTGCTGTCCGGGCCCACCTCGCCTTTGAACTTCGCCGCTTTTGGCTCCCGTTCACCAGCCTCCCTGCATTCTCAGCCAGGTGCTGTGCTAGGCAAGGCAGCTCCGGGAAAACCACGGGAGGGGGGAGGGAACCACAGAGGTAGACACCGGAGAGAAGAGAACCAGAGAAGGCGAAAGTGGAGAGGGGGAGAAGGAGGAGCTTCCTGCCCTCGCCAGCAAATTACCTGGCCACTTAATCCCAGAGACTCCGGTACTTGGGCCCCAGCCTCTGGTACTGGCAGCCCCCAGCCGGCTGCCCTCTCCTCCCCCCGCCCCTTCTGTCCTTACTTGCCCCCCCCGGGGGGCCTGCCTGGGTGCCGGGACTGGCATGATCAGCTGAACTTTGCGGGGTTAGCGCTTCTCTCTGGCTTCCCCTCAGCGGTGCGGAGGCGAGGGGAGCTCAGAGCACCGGCTCTGGACGGACAAACAGGCAGACAAACAACCGCGCCCAGGCTCGCCTGCAGAGCCCCTACACTCCCCACCCCCACCTGCCTATCCTCCGGGACCATGTCCAAACCTTCAGACCACATCAAGCGACCCATGAACGCCTTCATGGTATGGTCCCGAGGCCAGCGGCGCAAGATGGCCCAGGAAAACCCCAAGATGCACAACTCAGAGATCAGCAAACGCCTAGGCGCCGAATGGAAGCTTCTGTCCGAGGCAGAGAAGCGGCCGTACATCGATGAGGCCAAGAGGCTACGTGCCCAGCACATGAAGGAACACCCTGACTACAAGTACCGGCCACGGCGCAAGCCCAAGAACCTGCTTAAGAAGGACAGGTATGTCTTCCCCCTGCCCTACCTGGGCGACACGGACCCGCTCAAGGCGGCCGGCCTGCCCGTGGGGGCCTCCGACGGCCTCCTGAGCGCGCCCGAGAAAGCCCGGGCCTTCTTGCCGCCAGCCTCGGCGCCCTACTCCCTGCTGGACCCCGCGCAGTTTAGTTCAAGCGCCATCCAGAAGATGGGTGAAGTGCCCCACACCTTGGCCACCGGCGCACTGCCCTACGCGTCCACCCTGGGCTACCAGAACGGAGCCTTCGGCAGCCTCAGCTGCCCCAGCCAACACACGCACACGCACCCGTCCCCCACCAATCCGGGCTACGTGGTGCCCTGTAACTGTACCGCCTGGTCTGCCTCCACCCTGCAGCCCCCCGTCGCCTACATCCTCTTCCCGGGCATGACAAAGACTGGCATAGACCCTTATTCGTCAGCCCATGCCACGGCCATGTAACCCCCAGCCCAGCCCACCAGACCTGGAGGGTGACCTGGAAGCGGGGTCGGCACCCTGTCCTCTGCGCCTAGCCCGGGGCCTGCAGATGCCTCCGGGTCAGCCGTGCCGCTACCCTACCCCAGACTCTGCCTCTCTTCCAGGGGGATTGTAGGGGCGTCCTCCCGGACCCAAGGCGCAGACAGGTGCCAGAAACTTGCGAACATATGACAGCTATACAGCTGCCCCTACCCCGACTGTCCCAAAACAAATCTCCGATTGTACCCCCTTTGGACAAAAAAAGTAGGCAGTTTTGCTTTATTTATGTCCCCTTCTCTCTCCTCTGATGGGCTTTGGACTCCAGAACCCCCAGATCCTGGTATTATATCTAGAATATGCATATATATTTTTTCTTTTGCACCCTGGAGAGTTAGCTGTGTCTCTGTGTTTTGCCATCAGACACAACTAGGTGCCATTTGCCCTTTATGTGTGGGGGGAAAGGCTTAAAAGTTTAAAACTACAGAAAGGGAAATATTTCTATTTAAAATCATGCTATGATAGTGTTTGCTTCTTTAAAGGTAAAACAAAGGGACCCACATGATTATTTTCTCTGTATAAAGCAGTGTTCCTAGAGACCTAAGTTTACTTTTAGACAGAATGTCGGGTTATGAAGTCAGGAAGTAGAAAGTGAACAAAAATTAAAATAATAAAAACATCCTACATGGTCATAAATGTTTTGACGATGTCTTGGAAATGTACCTAGAAGGATTTCACCTCCTTACTCTGTTCATTTGTTGAACAAAGACGTTTTGAATAAAGACAATCTGTCATTGCAAAAAGTAACCTTTGATGTGCATAAAATCTGAAGTCAGGAGGCCCTGCCCGAGGGGCGGTGGAGTTGGGTCGTCGGAGGCTTAGAGTGCATAGAGTGACTCTAGCAGTGACGGCTGGCCTTGCGTGGGCTGAGCCTGGTGGCCTGTGGGCCAGGTGCAAAGGGGCCCAGAGTCTGGGATTTGTCCCAATGAATCGCAGCCTCTGGACCCGCTATTTGCCTTTAGTGGCTGGACAAAGGTATCCATCCCTCAGATGTCACTCCTTCCATGCCTTCTTCACAAAATAATCAGACCACTTCAAGGAGCAAATGAGTTAAGACAAAAGCCGACCCAGACCTCTGAGATCTGGGTGCTTTTTCTTTTCTTTTAAACCAAACTCCAAAAGAATGGAGAAAAGCGCAGCATCTACTGGGAACCAGTTGTGCACTAGGCACGGAGTCCTGCAGTGGGCGTCTAAGTTCAAATGCATGGGGGAAGACTGGTNCCTGCAGTGGGCGTCTAAGTTCAAATGCATGCGGGAAGACTGGTGCAATCGGTATTTTTAAAAGATGCTTGAGGACACTGCTGCTGGCTCTTGGGTTTTGGGGCTCCATGCTGGTTCCGAGGTTAAACAATCCAAGTCTAAGAAACCTAGAAAAACATGTCTTACATCCTCGCTCCCGACTATGGGAGACTTTTTACTAAGACCCTGTGGGAGCCAAGGAAAAAAGAAGGCGACACAGCTCAGGCATGGAGTTTAAAAAAAATCATAAAAATTCAATAACTTTTAGCCCTTGGTGTTTAACAAAAAAGCAAAAGAGCCTTTTCTTTTCCCCACTGGGTGAATGTCAGCTTGAAGATTGCTCTGTTTTTCGTAGGGGAGAAGGGACCTTCTGATGCCTTCCAGCCCAACTCTTTGGAACTTGTTCTCAAACTCAAAGGGTGCTCCCTCACCCCTGTTTCTCTCCAGTCTCACCCCCAAAGCCATGCTCTTGCATGTCTTTCCATAGGTCAGGTGCTTTTCCCACTAGTTTTGATGTGGTGTGGGATGGGGGTGGAGGGCAACCTAGCGATTTGTCTGCTTTCTGCTTCTGTTGAGGGATTTTTGCGCTTGCCTCTGCCTTTTCCAAAGGAGTTGGTGGCTGGAAGTGCAAGGGAAACGTTGTCAACAGACACCAAAGCCGAAAACCACCGATTAGCATATTGTCCTCAAAACAATTAGAAGTGTTTGAGGTGTTATTTGGAGCCTATTCATTCGAGCCCCTTTGTCAAAGGGGGATTTTCATTATTAAAAAAAAAAGTTAGCAGTTGTCCATCTGGCTGAGCTGAATAGCAAAGTGATCCGTGTTGTATATGCTTTTCTCATTAAGAGCTCTTTTGAGACCGATGTTAGAATTAAATGGTATAACACAATTAACATACACGGGCGCTGAATAGGAGGGGACGCCTATAAATAATAGATAGATAAATAAATGAGCGATCAGGCGAAGGTAAACAAAAGCGGGCTGTGGACGTGTAGGGGGAGGCCGGGCGGGCTGCGCCACGCTTACTTAGCATCACAAAACCCTCTTACAAATCGAGACAATTAGGAAGTGACTTGCCTCTGGTGGCCGTCGGGTCCGGGGGCTCTAGGCGCTTAGGGAAGGCCCCTCCTTCCGCCCCCTAGGAAGCCCAGGAGGCCTAGGGCGGAGGCAACGCGGTTTCGCTGTCTGATATAACCCCAACTGACAGTCCTGTCAGCCGCTCTGATCTCCCTCATAGCTCAGTGTCCCTTAACATCTCCTAAGATGAAGCTTACAGGGGTCTGGGTGTCTCCCCGCAGAGCCCGGCGTACCAACGCCCCAGGTGCACAGAACGCCCTGGCCCGAGGAGGATTCCGGCGCGCACGGCCCTACCAGGGTGCCCACGAGACTCCCGGGCTGAGTTAGGCTGGGAAGGGGTACAAGGTGGATCCAAGAGGGGAGGCCTCGGGCGGCGGCGGCGGAAGCTGGAAAACTGAAAACAGGGTTCCAGACTGCGCTTGGCCCTGGGGACTCCAGNGAGTTAGGCTGGGAAGGGGTACAAGGTGGATCCAAGAGGGGAGGCCTCGGGCGGCGGCGGCGGAAGCTGGAACACTGAAACAGGGTTCCAGACTGCGCTTGGCCCTGGGGACTCCAGAGGGAGCTCCAGGAAACTGGGGTGCGCTTGGAGCGGGGAGGCGCCCGTGTGCTTGCGGCTGGGTGATTGAAACTCGTTTCCAACCAGCAGAGCGCGCGGGGCCCAGCGCAGGTCCCGGGACCTAAAGCCGTAGACCTAGCTCAAACCGTGTCTGTCTGTTCCACCTCGTCTCTTTCCTTCCTAGTCGGGCTAAGTCCAGCTCTCTGTCCTCCTTAGGCCTGGCCCCAGCCTCAGCCCCGCAGGACTTGCCTCTGCCTACCCTCCCGCGCCCCGAGGGCCGCAGAGGCTCCGCCGAAGTGCGCGGCTGCGACTCGCCCTAACAAACAGCCGAAATCCTCCTTGTCATGCCGCTGACAGGGGCCGATTACTGACTTTGAAGTCAGGCGCAGACAAAAAGAAATCCCCTGGGGGTGTGTGTGTGGGGGGGGAAAGCAGTCCCTGTCAAACCTGTTTGCTCACAACTGTCTCTCTCTTTCAAGAAAATCATTAAAGCAAACCTGTAGGGAGAGGAGCGCCCCGCCCGCCCGGAGTCGAGGAGAGCCGCTTCTCCCGAGCGCGCTACTCGCAGCAAAGAGCAGTCAAGAGTCGCCCTCGACAGACTCTTGGTGTCGTCGGGAGAACGCGAACTCCCGAGGCGCGCGGGGCGACCGGGACCCAGCAGGAGCTGACTCTGTGGACTCCTCCGCGCTCTGCGCGCGTCCCGCAGCCTGGGAGTGCCGGACATCTGCCCGCAGCCTTGGCCTCCCTGGAGCAAGGGGCAAGCTTGCCAGAGAGGGCCCAGGCCTCCCGCCTGCAGGTGTAACTGCTTCCAGGGAACAAAAAAATTGACCCCAAAACATGCCACGCTCACCCCCACCTCTCCTCTACTAGGCATTTTCTAGGACCCTGGAGTCCTGACCAACACGGGCTCCAGATGGCAGCGGGTGGCCCTGGTGTGGCAGGGGCAGAGTTGTTTGGGTTTTAGTTAGGTTTTCTTTCTTAAACCTTGGCAGCCCTCTGACTCAGGGGCACACTGGCCACATCGTCTGGGAGATTCGAGATCGTTGGCCCCCTTCCGCTCCTGGCCTCTCATGGAGAATCTCAGCAGCCTTTCAGGCGCTTCCCCAGCGTTGGATCTGTCTCCAGAAATCTTTAATTCCCTTCCAGTTTCGGGGTTTTCTCATTTAAATATCAATTTCCTTAGAACCACTAACTTTTTATGTGGGCGACACCAGCTACTTAAAGTAAATCTCACTGAGGTGTGAGTGACTGACATCTGAAACCCTCTTAACAGTTGCATTTTAAAACAATCTAGATAACCTCCTGGAGTTTCCAGTCACCTAAGCAGGGAGATGTTCGGTCAGGCTAGGGTCTAGGGGACTTTCCTACACNAGGGGACTTTCGTACACCGCGCTCCCTAGAGAATGCCTCTCCCTCATGGGCAGGCTCTCTGGATAGAACTGAGACTTCCAGAGCCAGAAACAGCTNAACTGAGACTTCCAGAGCCAGACAGTGAGCCTGGCACTAGGACTGCCCTCGAGGATTCTTCTTCGGCTCCTCCCCAGCTCTGGTCTTGTCACCATTGTTCAAACGGACCAATGAATTTCAAGTCATTTGAATTTGAATATCATGTAATTCACAAGATTCGTGTTAAGAACTCTCATCTCTTTATTTGCTGAGTGGATTGCGCGTGTGTATGAGTGTGAGAGAGGAAGGCAGAAGGGACACATTAATTTTGGGTACAGGAGATGCCACAGCCTTTCTTCCTGCACGGCCAAGAGGCGCGCCCTCCCAGCCTCTCTCTGACCCTGCCCTGGCCTCGAGACCCTCGACCCAGCTTTGGGGGCACCATTTGGGCTGGTTACTCTCTTGGCGCCATCGGGATGGGCCTTGTCCTGGAACCAGAAGCGTTGGCGCTCGGCAGCTGCAGAGAAATTAAGAAAATAATAAAGTTGGGGACGGGGTGGGAATCGCTAGAAATTCTGGGGCCGGCGTAGACGCGGAACTGGAGATTCGCGGTCTCCTCGGCTTAACCCTGGTTCTGTGAGCTCCGAGGGCCGGCGACTTAGTGGTGCCTGCCCTGGCACTGGGAAGGGAGCTGGAGGCGGAAAAGAGAGCCTCGATACCCCCTCCTCGCCCAACCCCCGATCCTGCGCCCGGCTTAGCCCTCACCCGCGGCCCCCCGCCAGTCCCTGGGTTCGGGTGTATGAGTTGTGCTCTTGAGAAGCTGGAAGGGCCTCGGGCCCAGGAAGTTCTTGAGCGGCCTCCCTAGATTCTCGTCCTCTTCGCTCGAATTCCTGCCCTGGGCATTCTCTCCGACCCCCTCAAAAGGCCCCAAGAATTTGGTCTGAGTCGGGGAAGGGAACGGGTCCTCAGGCCCGACAGAGACAGAAAGGAGCCTGCGTTTCCTCTTTGCTACAAAACGAAGGAGTTGCGCTATTCTGGCGGCCAGTGGCCATTTCCAAACTTTCTCACTCTTGGGTCGGGAAGAGAAGCAATCAAACGCGATTTGTGCCTTCGGGGCAGGGCTGGAAGGGACTTTAGGAAAACTCTGCCAGCCGGCCGTACCGCACTCCGCCGGGAGCAAGGAGGAAACGAAGCCCAGACCCGACGGCCGCGAGCTGGGAAGACCGGTAGTTCTAGAGCGCAGGGCCCCTTCACCCTCCAGGCAACCGCGTCGCCTGCTGCTCCCTGCTCAAGAGCTCAGCCTCTCCTGGGTGCCTCAGGGCTCGGTGGCACCTCGGAACACCGAGGCTCTGCGGGCGCTAGGGCGGCGAGAAGCCGGAGGGGACGTGTGTGTGAGGCGCGCGCTGGGTTCCGCGGGAGAGGCGGGAGCCGCGCACCATCCTAGCTGACGGAGGGCGGAGAGCCGGGAGTCCCGAGAGCCGCAGAGCGGCTCCCGACTTCCTGCAGCGGGGCCGAGCCCCCGCGGGCTCTCGGGACGCCCCGCCCGGGGACCGCGGGAGGAGGGAGAGGGGAGGGAGGGAGCCGGAGGCCGAGGCGCTCGCCGCTGGTCCCCGTTCGCCCGGCACCCCCCGTGGCGCGGCGAGTCAATGGGATTTGCACACTCGAGGTGTAACAGCATTACTGCATTAATTACCATTTCCATTTCACGTCCAGATTGTTTACTTATCTGCGGGAAACATATGTCGGGAGAAGTTCACATTCCGGATTCTGCTCCGCTGCCCAAGGTGCAATTCCGGGGAGGCGGCGAGGGGGAGGGGAGGGCTTCAGATTTTTTATTACACCCTCTAGCCTTATCTGCCGCTGTAAATTATGAGGATCCTCCATTGAGCGGCATATGGAGATTATATACTTTTTTGAATATCGTTTCCCAAAGCCTGCAGATTTTCACTTTGAAATGAAACAATCCTCTGCTGACTCCCTCGGGGCCCGGCGCCTGCTGCGCTCCCCGGCGCGGCCTGGGGGACCCTTTTTGTAGGGCCGGACACGCACCCACAGCCCAAGTGCTGCGGCTGCTGCCCAACGGAACCCCATTTTCCAGGATCGGAAATAATCTCTCAGGGAAAAGCCATCCATCGAAAGAGTTTAAGAACCAAGGCGGCGCCCCTGCTGTTTTCTGCACCTCATACCCGGACTTCTGCGCGGTTTGCAGCTCTTTTTCGTTTTGGATACCCGCATAGACGCGAGCCCACTTCTGCCCTCTTGCTACGCCTGGCTGCTCCAAACCCGTGGAGAGGGTGGAGGAGTCCACGCCTGCCGACAGCAGTCGGCCTCGCCCTCACGCACCTCGAAGGTTCCCAAGCGCATTGGGCTTGGGACAGCCAATTTTAGCTTTTTTGTTTGGGGGGCGGTGGAGGTGGTGGGGAATCTGCCCCCGCTTGAGACCGCTTATTGTGAACCCGGAACGGAAATCCTGGGTGGAAGGCAACTACCTCCCTGCTCCGGGATAAGCAGGACCAACCAGAGCAGCACGGACCGAATCCCATCTTTCATATCTCTCGGAGACTCGTTTCAGGCTGAGATCTGAGAGGGAGGGAAAAGGAAGAGGCAATCATTGTTCTTCTTTTTTAAATTTAATATACCAAGCCACCCGTTCAGGTCATTTATATGCTTAATTTAGTGATAAAAGTCAATAAGCAGAATCAGAGGATTCTCCTTTCTTTCTATTTCTTTTGACCACATTTTTCCACAGTAATTGGGAGCACAGTATAATATATATGCCTCTTTTTTTTTCGTTTAATGCTTTGTCTGCAATGCAATTATAATAGGTGTGCTTTTTGTAATGTAATGTGTTTGCCTTCTTAAGGACATACGGAAAAATATGCCTTGTATGTGGTTATTTTTCATCTTGTTTGGGTTTGGCTTGAAGTATTACCCATACTCCATATGTAGACGCCTACTCTCAAAAACCAAATTCAGGGATTTCTCTGAAATGCCCGTTCTTAGGATGCTAAATATCCCGCGGGAAACGCATTGCAATGTTATACCAGGAACAATTAAATGTACCAAAGCGATTCAATTAAGGTGGAAAAAAGTAAGACGGAAGAATGAGGAAATAAACAGATTCTTTTCCATTAAGTATTGTTTTGGGATTTCTAATTTTTTCAAGACCTCTAAGAAAATTGTGAGGTGTCACTTCTCTCTTCTGGGTCTATCTGTAATTGAATCTAGGTCACTATTCTAAAGCAAGAAAAGTCTGCTTCCCACTTTCCTACATCAGGCTGAAATTTGGGGGAGGGACAAGGGTCTTGCAATTTCATTTAAAATGTAATGGTGGATGAACTGATAAGCAAATAGGGAGAAAGGAGTCTGCTTAAAAGAAAAAAAAAAAGGCATGGTTTTAATATGCTCCAGATGGGGGGAAAATGATTTACATGAGAGTTTATTTCCTCTTTGCTGATATGAAAGAATTACAGATACAAAACCCACTGATCTATAGAATAAAAAAAGAAAAGAAATGTTATTTTCCTGTAAAGGTGTCAGTTCATTTATATTCATTTAACCATCCATCCATCAATTCACTTTCTCACTCCTTGCACATCCTCTCTGGCTCTGTTAAACCTTCGCCTCCCAATAATACACTTTGCTAGAATATGCAATGAAGTTTTCTTTCTTTAAAATAATGTGAGATTGAGATGAAGTAAGTAAAGATAGGTAAAGGGTGAAGGTTTTTGTTGTTTTAAATATCCCCGCTAATGTAACTTATGATTTTAGGGCAAAATTTTAACCATATTCACCTTTCATTCTTTGCTGCAGTTTGAGCACATGCAGCATGACTGAAAAATTATATGCAGAGGATATGCAATTATTTTTCCATAAAATATGCATGCAATAGAAAGACATTTATCAATAGAAAACCTTTCTGTAACATAGAAATGTACCAAAGGACGAGTCTTTATGTATAGTCAGATGTTGGGTCAATAACGCATTGTTTCACTAAAACTGCTGTTATGGGTTCAAACAAGTTCATATTTCCCTGAGGATCCTCTGCTTGGTCAAGGTATGAGCAGCAACGTCAAATCTTTTGTGTTAAAAGTTGCCAGGTCTAAATAATTGTGCAGTAATGTTTGCACATATCAAGAAAGAAATAAGAGGTGCTGTCACTTGGGAGCTTCCAAGGGGAGGAGGAGATTACTTAAGAATACGTTTAACTTTTCTTGAAATAAAAGATAATGACCAGCATGATGGATACTTTCTCCATGTTCACCCAAATAAAGGGGTGATGACATGTTACACCATTTCAATGTCACCCAAGTGGATAAGAGGCCTACAAACGTAACAAAGGACAAGACCAACCATAAACATCTGATGATGGTTTTCACAAGTAAGAAAAATAGTAAATGCATTCCTCCGAATAAAGCTTCTCCAGACTGAAGACTCATTATGTAATTCTTTGTTTTTCCTTTCTTATTCCTTCTCTTCCCCTTCCTTGTCCCCTTCTTGTTTAGTTTTCCTTTTTAAAATGTGGACACACTATCAGATCAGAAATTTCCTTTGTAGGTCTTCATAAATTATCAGCATCATTCTTCACATTGGTTTCTTCCTGGTCTCACTTCCTTCCGCTGTGGTAATGCATGTTCTTACCCATCTAATTTTTGATCAAACTGAATAAGAGGCAAAAGGGGTAACATTTTCTTCAGAAGTTGAAATGTTTTGTGTATATTTCTTACCTCCAACTCTAGACTCATTTGGAGTGAGTGTTTATAATATAAATTGGCTGGATGAGAAAACACCTTTAAGACACTTAAAAATCTCTCCTTACCATTGTCTTTTACCTCCTGGGTTCTCTGGAATGTTTGTGATACTTGTTCCTAATGAGAAGGATCCATTTGCTTTGAGTTTTCTTTAAGAGCAACACTGAAGGCCCAAAGGTATGTCATCTGCAGAAAAGGTGAGCGAACTTTTCTCTTGTCCAAATATACTCATGCTTTACAATGTGTCATTTGCACATTTATATAAATAGGTTATACTCTGAACTAATGTGAACACAAACAAAGTGTAAAAATAAATGACTACCTATTGGCTGTTGTGGCAGCTCCAGCTGACACCTGGGCTTCAGACCTGCCTTGCCAGCACAGGCTTGATGAAACTCAAAGTTTCATGGCTACAACTGTAGCCATGTTCATGGCCAGCTTGTTAGGCAGAGAGGACAGGAATCAGACGGGAGGTCAATCTGCTATCCAATTAACAACCTTAGTTGCTTTGCAGATGGTTGTAGTTGCTCCAACATTTCTTGAAAACATATTTTGTAATAAACAGGTGAAATGAGTGATAATGGACATGGGTTTTGATTTTTTATTTTAGGAAGAGAAATTTCTAGAACACATCTGAAGCCAAGCCTTGTGATTAGATTTCTCTCTGCTATAGATCCATCCTTCTGCAGGTGACCTCTTGTGGAGTTCTCTTGGCATACCAAGACTGCCTGCCTCTTTGGGGACAACCTTTCACTGCCCCATGTCAGCTCTCAGAAGACATTCTACAGGGACGTTTTATTCTTGTCTTCCTTTTTTGCTTGTTTTTTAATGGAGAGAGAAATTAGATTATCCTTACAACCCACCATTGTGTAATATGATGGACTTCCAGATCATCAAACCCACTGGGAAAAGGAGCCCTCATTCCTTTTTGAGACAATCTGGAGGAAAACAGGTAAATTTGATGTGTGACAAACTGTTGCTGAAAAGAAAAGTACCATTATGATTTCACTTTTCTTAGTTGGCAATGACTCAAAAGTAAGATAAAGCTTAACAAGAAAAAATTTCTTTCTTCTCGTCATCTTCTGAGTTTCAACTAGATGTCAAAACAGCATTCCTTTAGTTAATAGGGGGAAACAAGTTGAAAAAGCCTTGATTCGTGAATGCATTTGTCAACACCATATGGTCCCAATTCCTTACTTTCCTGAATGGACAGCTAGTTGCCACTACCCAGAGGAACCCAGAGACCTCATGCTAAGGTTCCACACCACTGTCAGTGCAAAGGGGTGGGAATAGAACGATGAAGGGAGTGGCATACCTCTGTCAATTATTCATGAAATTTCTAATAATTGCGCTTTAGTTCCCTATTAATGGTATCAGGTTCATGCATCTGCTCTTTCCCTTGATCAGGAAGGGCGGCAACAAAAGTTCTGACTGCCTTACTAGGAGAAATCCCCAATGCTGAAAGACCCAAAACCTGGAGTATGATCAGATCCTCCTGGAAGACTCCCAGAGCCCATTGGAGCTGTTGCCTGGCATGGAAGCAAAAGCCTGAGCACCAAGCCTCAGACCATTCATTTAATGAAATCCCTGGCTTAGATGCAGAAAAGGAAGTCAGGACGCTCCTATTTCACTCCAAGGGGCATCCACTGTGCCTGCATTGGTGGGGAAGACGGACTATTCGATGCAAAGGGGTAAGATTTTGATCTCTTTGAAAGCAGAAACCGAGAGAAAGGCCAACATTTGTCAACCATGTTTAGGTACCAGCTCAGCTAGTGTGAGAATACTTTTTCTTTCCGTAAAATGTGTTTTAGGGATAGGCTTTAATGGATTATATTTCCTTCTAGCACTCTGAAGATTTGTCTCCATCTTCCGTGGGGAGATGTACTCTGTTTTCAATAAGAGAGAGACACAATTATTTACTAAATGGATATTAACTGAGCAATCTGTGCAAAGAAGTGTGTGAGGTGCCATAGACACTACGTCTTGTTAAATTCTCTCCAGAGCACCAGGAGGTAAGTACTGCTATTACCCCTATTTGACATAGGAGGAAACTGAGTCTCGGAGACATTAAATGACTCACCCAAGGGCTCATGGCCCTCTCAATAGAACTGCTATACCAATGCTCACTGTCTGCCCACGACTCTCTATAAAATCAAGGGCTCACTGGAGGTGAGGGAAGGAGCAGAGGACCCAAGGAATTCACAGCTGGGGACAAGACCAAGGAGAAAATGTAGAGTTTAGGGTAAGGTGGAGAGTTGCAACACTTTCCCTTTCTAGATGAGTAGAGCATGCGGAATCAAACTGAATCCTCATCTCCTGCTGTGTGAATGGAGCCCTCTTACTAGCTGGGCCCACAATGCTTCAGCCTTGTTGGCCCAAGTCTCAGTGATGCTTCTGCATTTTGCAGACATGGCCAGGGACCAGGATATCACCAAATTAATCCCAAGTCATCACAGATTTGGAGGGGCACATCCACAGACACAGATTTCCTGCAGAGCCAACCAGATGAGCCCCAGCCCCTTGCAGACTCAAGTCACGATGCTTACTTCAGAGAGCCCTCCTGTGCCAGGGAGCCTGGCAAATGAAGGCATCGTGTGTTGGGAAGGGAAAGAAGTATTTCCCCCAATCCTGTTTCTCATTTTTCCTGCTCCTAGTCAGGTTTAGTAAATCTGTTACCCTTATCATGCCCCTGAATCCTCAGCCAGATTCTTGAAATCAGCCCAGCTTCTGTGCCTTTACCCTAAGATTCAAACACTAGTTTTTGCTTGCTCATCCTGTACTGAGCTCCTGCATATCAATCACGGTATATCAAGTGGTTTTGCACTTCCTTGCTAATAATAGTTTGCATGAGTCCCATCTTTCTGGGAACATCAAAGCTTGCCGTAAACAAAAGGTTGCTAATCACAATATTTATGTTTAAGGCGATTTCGGGACATTCCAAAGTCTCTCCATTGCTCAGTCCCTCCTTTGGGCATAAGTTTTACAGAACTGTTCAGAAATATGCTTATTTACTCCTTCATCTTCTAGTATTAGAATCGTCTCCTTGGTTGGAGTACAGATGATTCCTAAGAAGCCACGTAAAAATGAATGTATGGAGCAGAGTAGGGAGTCCACGGAGCACTGAAGGTCAGAAAACTGTGAGCAAAATTTGATAATATTATAAACATTTTAAAAGGAGATTTGACATGTTATTGGCCTTACTAAGACTGTTATTTGATAACGTGATCACTTGCGCAAATTAGTTTTTTTCCCAAAAGGCTGCAGACCAGTGGATGTGTGTTGGGCAGATTTTTCAATAACATTGACAGGAAGTCCTTAAGGCTGGGAGGGCAGGGACGAGGGGGTGCAAGGAGAACAAGAGAAGCCTGAGTGCTGGTCCTGGTCTCTGCCCTTTGATTAGGACGAAAGGTCAATGTTGGCCTTCTTTCAAGTATCACCTTTGCAGTTTTGGTTATATCCATCTATAATAGTAGTTTATGTGTGTAAGTTGACTCATTTTTTTTTTCACTTTAGCCTCATCCTACACAATAATGTACTTGAGTTATGAGTTAGTTGTGGTCATACTTTTGGTAATAGTAATTGAAATTAAAATTCTTGCCTTAGAACAGTTATAATATCTTGTCATACACTTTGAGCAACACTGATGTAAAGTGCTCACTTCACCACAGAGGAGAAAGAACAAAGATCAGAGGCGTGAAGTGATTTGTCCGAAGTCACACAGCTTGACAATAGGAAAGGCTAGACTATAGTTCAAGTCTTTTAGGTGTTGGCTCAGCACTATTTCCTTCTATTTCTCTCATTTTTCTCAGAGGTGAAAAGAAAGCATTAGGCAATTAGCATGTTCTCTTGTGGGAGGTGGGGGGTTACGGAGGAGAGGGTAGGAAGATTCACCAGGTTCTTTCATAAAGCTTAAGTTCTTTCTTGGTAGTGCTAAGCCTTCTCTCTTATTCAGAATGTCTTCAGTTTAAGAAGATGTGGTCCATATATACAATGAAAGATTACTCACCCATCAAAAAGAATGATTTCTCAGCATTTGCTGCAACATGGGCAGGACTGGAGGAGATAATGCTAAGCGAAATAAGTCAAGCAGAGAAAGACAATTATCATATGGTTTCACATTTATGGAACATAAGAAGTAGGAAGATTGGTAGAAGAAGGAGAAGAAGAAAGGGGGGGTAAACAGAAGGGGGAATGAACCATGAGAGACTATGGACTCTGGGAAACAAACTGAGGGCTTCAGGGGGAGGGGGTGGGGGAATGGGATACGCAGGTGATGGGTAGTAAGGAGGGCACGTATTGCATGGTGTACTGGATGTTATATGCAAGTAATGAATCATGGAACTTTACATCAAAAACTTGGGATGTACTGTATGGTGACTAACATAGTATAATAAAAAATTATGATTAAAAAAAAAGATACAAGAAAAAAAAACCTAATGCATTTCCACCAGTAACTGTAGGGGAAGACAAAGGGCTCTATGGGAGGAGGGATCAGAACAGGCATTAGGATGTAGGGGCTGTGCTTCCTCTAGCAAGTCAGCTGGGCAGGAGAGGGCAGGAAGGGAAGGGAAGGGCCGCTAACCATGAGTGGTCCAGTCATGGCAACAGCGGGCACCGGTGTCTGTGCCATGTAAAGATGCAGTGTGTCATGGAAGAGAGTCTCCTCCTTCAGCTGGGATCCCAGGGCTGTGCACAGACCCGCCTGCCTGATTTCCCTGGTTATTTGTTTGCACTTGGAGCACCTTGTGGCCCAAGAAGGCTGAATTCTTAATCTGTGGTCTTGAAAAGTCTGTGATTATTTCCAAAATCCAGTGGCCTTGTATTTGTCACTCCCAGCATAGACTGCAAAGTAGCTTTCAGCAAAAGTTAAAAGAAAACAAGAGCCAGCACAGCAGTTTAGCTCCATAGAAGAAAAAGCTCCCGATAAATCAAGGATTTTGTTGAAGACCCATGCTGGTTTCCTTTATTTGTCTATTTAAGGGTCCAACGTCCTCTCACCAACTACTATTTTTCCATTTGCTCAGCCTTTCTCCTCTAGAGCTATCTTGCAGCTCAACACCTCTGGCGTTCAGCTCACCCTGCCTTCAGTTAGCTCACGGTAGTCCTCGAAACACCCATCTGTAGGCACCATCTCCATTTTACAGAAGAAACTGGAGCTTTGAGAAGTCAAATGACTTGCCTATAGTCACAAAGCTACTCAGAAGAGGACTTGAAACTCACCCTTCCCACTTTGGGGCTCTTGCTCCCACATCACCAAGACTCTCCCTCTGACCCCATGAGTGCCTTTCTTTCAAGTCAGCACACCCTTTTCCAGAGCCCTTGGGTGCTTCATCAGTCACCTCTGCAGTGGTTACTAACTCGTTAGGACTCCTCTG
The DNA here is from genome assembly GCF_002007445.2 of Ailuropoda melanoleuca. Lineage (NCBI taxonomy): Eukaryota > Metazoa > Chordata > Mammalia > Carnivora > Ursidae > Ailuropoda > Ailuropoda melanoleuca. Next base: position 10,912,944 of record NC_048223.1, on the reverse strand, counting down.
CCCTGGGTTAGTTTTGTCTTTTGTGTGTATATCAGGCTTCAGATTAGCATTTTGGTTAATCCCTTGGGTGTTCCAGACCCTCGAGACGGGAATCCTGGCTCTGCTCTTTGCCAGCTGTGCTTCCTCTCTGTGTCTCGCTTTCCTCATCTGCAAAATGGATATAGAAATAGTACTAATCTCTCAGGATTGTTTTGAGCATTAAAAGATGTTATGTGGCCTTAGTACCATGCCACATAATAAGTGTTAGCTATAATTTGGGATTTATGATTTATTTTCTTTCACTTTTTAAAATCCCTTTCTCCATATGTTTTTATGGTAAGAAAATCAGCTTAGGCTGTGTTCTTAGAGTGTGTTCTGTCCATCTTTTCAAAGCAGCATCATACTTTTTCTTTTTAAGATGACACAAAAAGAATCCCCAGCCTCCCTCCCCTTTTCATGAAGCCACAGTTTGCCCATCATTATACAGGTTATTTGTTTTCTTTATAGCATCTTTGGGAGTAAAAACACAGTTTAGGAATGTTTTAATAGACAAATCTTGTCTGTTTCATCTGAGTTATATTGAAAAGAGAAAACTCCTGCTTCAGAAACACTGGTCTTTTTGCTAGTCAGGCATTGGAGATGGCAAGGGGGATTTCAGTGGGTTTCTCAGCTCCAACGTCAGAGAGAACATTACTTAGCTCCAGCTGTTCTTGGACCCAGCGTGTCCAGTGCCTCCTGTCTTCATCACAATCCTTTTGGGTAACTGCATCCCTGCAGGCCCCACCCTTCTTTCTGTGCTGCCTAAGTCTTCTTTCCCAGAGCCAGCCTTTGCTAGCCAACCCCCCCCACCTGACCTCCAGGCTTTTCTCCTCCTCTTTGCCCAGTGCAGTCTCCCTCCCCTCTCTCTTGACCTCCTTCCCCAGCTTCCTCCTCTTTATTTCCCTTTATGCATTTATTCATTCAACCCATAGTCATGGAGGGCCAGTCACTTTCAAGCACTTTTTGGCACTAAGGATTCAGAGGGGGAGGCCAACCTTTGGAGACTAGTGTCTTCCCTTTCATGATGGGAATGAATATAATACTTGTACTGAAATTACCTATACTTTATTTAGCTCTGTCTAGTTTTCTGCCACTTACTATTTGTGTAACTATGGGCTATTTACTATACCTTTCAGGGTCAGCTTACTCCTCAGTTAAAAAAGAGATTAAAATAACAATCCCAACACCTCACCAGATGTGTTATTAGGATTAAACGAGATAACATGCAGGGTGCCCAGCCTGGTGCCTGGTAAATATTGAATGCCCAGGAAATGTAATGATTGACATATATTATTATTGAATTTAACTAAATGGCAGAAACCAATGGGGGGAACTTTTTTTTAAGTAGGCTCCATTCCCAACATGGGACTTGAACTCACAACCCTGAGATCAAGACCTGAGATCAAGAGTCAGACGCTCCACCGACTGAGACACTCAGGTGCCCCAGGAACTTCTTTCTCAATTCAGACTTTTCCTCCTTTTGTATATTTTTAAAATCAATTATCTAGTCATTGTTTATACAATGATTCACTTAAGAATCTAAGTTTCTATATCGACCCAGTGAGATGTCAGAATAATAAACAGAAGGAGAGGGGTCAGTCCACACCTTCAGGGTCAGCAAACAGAGTTTCACACCAGATGGAAGGGGCAAAGAGTATATAAGAACTTCCTAAGTTCTAAAGTGGTCTTTGAGTACCTGGAGTTTTAGAAGTTCAGAGCTGAGAGAAACCTTTGAGACCTTTGAGGTCAGCCTCACATTTCCATATTAAAAAAATCAAGGACTGGGAAAGCCAAGGTGCCATGGTCAAAGCCACACAAGTGGTCAATGGCAGAGCAAGGTCTTTTGGTGCCTACCCTTAAGTGAGCTGAACTTCATATGCAATGAGGACAACAGATGAAAAAATGCAAAGTTCAGTGCACTGTTTTTAAACTTTTTGATACTGAATGATTTTTTGTGCTGTACCTGTATGGCGGCCTCCAATGGAATGGTCTATAGGCTTTTGTGATAGCCAAGTGGATGTAAACTCATAATAATAAGCACTCTTACTACTGATAGCTCAACATAATAACTGCCTGCAATTGATTCACTGCTCTGTGTCGGGGGTTTTGTATTTGTCCTCTCATTTTATCTTCTCTCCCACTCACCAGGGGAGATGTTATTCTGCCCTGAGGAAATTGAGGCTGTTAATGTGCACAACCCTATCAAACTCAGGTTGTACTGAGATCTGTGTGTCTTCAGAGAACATGTGCTGTTCCCTATGTCATGCTGCTCAATTTGTGCTCAGAACTATCTTCTGGAGAGAGTGACAAAAAGAGAGGGACAGACTGTGGAAGAAAGGCTCAGAGAAGGAGGATAAGGAAGGTCTGGGGAACGAATAGGAGAAGCCTTCTAGAAGAAGAAAGTTCATGAAGAATTGAAGGATAGTGTGTAGGGGGAGAAGGGAAGTAGGACAATAAAAATGAAAGTGATGTTTATAAGTGGGTTTTCTCATATTCAGCTTTATGTCAAATAATTTTTTTTAAGTTTTGCTGATTTTATTTAAGAATATAGGGGCACCTGGGTGGCGCAGCCGTTAAGTGTCTGCCTTCAGCTCAGGGCGTGATCCCGGTGTTATGGGATTGAGCCCCACATCAGGCTCCTCCGCTATGAGCCTGCGAACTCTCCCATTCCCCCTGCTTGTGTTCCCTCTCTCGCTGGCTGTCTCTGTCAAATAAATGAAATCTTTAAAAAAAAAAAAAAAAAGAATATAAAATAAGGCAGGGCTCCTGGCTGGCGCAGTCATTGGATATCAGATTCTTGGTTTTGGCTAGGGTCGTAGTCTCAGGTTTGTGGTCTTGGGGTCATAGGATTGAGCCCCGTGTTAGGCTCTGCACTTTGGGTGAGGTCTGCTTGGGATTCTCTCTCCCTCTCCCTCTGCCCCATCCCACTCTTGCTCTTTCTCTAAAATAAATAAATATATCTTTTTTAAAAAATTTTAAAATAAAGCAAGGCTAACTACTTCATTCAGCAGAATTTCTTCCATTTATATGACATTCTTGAAAAGTCAAAAGTATCGTTGCTAAGGGTCAAAGGTGGAGGAAGGTGTGGCTAACAAAGGGGCAGAAACTGTTCTGTGCTCTGATTGTAGCAGAAGTCACACCGATCTGCACCCTGTTACCATGCATAGAACATCATAGTACACCAAAAAGGCAATTGTACTCTATGTTCCTTTTGAAAATAAAACAAAATATTATAAAATGAGGCACAGAAACTCACTGAAGAGCACTTGGGTTGTGTTCGCAAGGATATAAACCTATCAAGTTAAATTGGCCCGCTCTGATCTGTCTTCTGATGCCTCTCATCAGACAGCCTGCTTCCAGCCGACCTTCATACGATACTGGCTGAGGGCCAGGGGCCTATTCCATCTATGTCCAGGCTTCAACTCTTCCATGGGCCCTGCCGTTCTGTCTGAGATAGTAGGAACCAGAGTGGGTAGAGGTGAGAGGTCAGGCGGGAATGTGCACCTCTTTAATAATGCATATTTTTTGTAAGAGGCCTCTATCACCACAGAATATGGATGACATTTCTCCTACACCTATTATCTTATGAAATTAAATACAGGTAAAGAGATTCTCTAAAGCAGAATGTTACTCTAAAGTAGCATTAAACCCTCTGGCAACTAAAATAACAATTGCTATCATTTACTGTGTGCCTACTCAAGCATCAGGAGTTTTGTCTATATGCATTGTCTCATTTTTACCACCACAATCATCCTTCAAAGAAGGGAGGCCATTGCTTGCATGAGAAAACTAAAGCTCAGAGAGGTGGAATCACATGCACAAGGTCACAGGGCTGATCCCTACAGAGCTAGGGTCTTAAGACTCAGACTCCAAGACCTGGTATCCCTCCTCTGAGCTCCAGTGCCCACTTCAGCTGAGGCCAGCCAGTCCTCCTGAAGAGCCACTCCTGCCCCACCCCTCCTCCTCCCACTTCTCACTCCTGAACACTGGCCACCCCATTTCCCACTCTGCCCGCTTGGTCTCCTCCCCTCCCCCAGATATCACCTATTCCTTTAAGAGGTTTGTCTTTGCTTTGAATCCATCTGTCCCCAGCCTTCTCATCCTGCCCCTTTGCACTCTTGAAACCACCTCCAGTAGCTTCAAAGCAGGGAAGAAACACAAAGTCAGAAGAAGATGAGCTCCAGGTACTCCACGTGACCATTCATGCACTGTCCTCATAGAGTTTGTTATAAAATGTGATCTTTTTTTTTCCTCTAAGATTTATTTATTTATTTTGATAGAGAGAGAGAGGCAGAGAGAGAGGGAGAGAGAATCAAGCAGATTCTGTGCTGAGCTTGGAGCTCAACATGGGGCTCCATCTCATTACCCTGAGATCACGACCTGAGCCGAAACCAAGAGTCAGATGCTTAACCGGTGCCACCCAGGTGCCTCAAATGGTGATCAGGTCTTACAGGCTGTTGGCTTGGAATCAGACTGCTATTCTCTCTCTCTTTATTCATAGACATGAATGTTGGAGGAAACCTCAGCCCTTATCTTATCCAAGCTCGAAGGACTGCAGAGAGTTTTGCTGGCTGACGTGGGAATCCAGTCATATATAAGTCTGTGGTACCCCTGACGTGTGCATCAGCAACTGGGAACTTGTTAGAAATGCAGATTCTCAGGCCTCTGCCCAGACTCACTGAATCAGAAACTCTGGGGGTAGGGCTCAGCAATCTCGATTTTAACAAGGACTCTAGGTGATTCTGAAGCACATGAAAGTTTGAGGTCTACTGATATAAACCAGTGCTGCTCAAACTTCAACTTGCATTAATATCACCTGAGGGTAGGGTTGCCAGATTTAGCAAACAAAAATATAGATATACTTATGGGACATACTTATATTTAAAAGCTTTTCATTATTTATCTGTAATTAGAATTGCACTGAGCTTTTGGGTTTTATCTGGCAACCCTACCTGAGTGTCGTTGTGAAGAGCAGCTTCTGAGTCAGCAGGTCTGAAGTGAAGTCTGAGATTCTGCATTTCTAAGAAATTCCCAGATGCCAGAGCTGCCAAAACACACGGATAGCAAGAATCTAGAGCCACTTGTGAAATGCAGATTCCTGGACCCTCCCTTAACCCACTGAATCAGAATGTCCAAGGGAAACACTGACTTGGAATATTATAACCAAGGGGTCCTATGTTCTGAGTCACAAACATCCCATTTAAAACTTTGGGGAGACATCCTATAAGCTCAGATCTTACATATACATGCAACTACACACACACACACACACACACACACACGTTAATAAGGCTGAGCCAAGAATGCGGTGGCTGTGCTGAGAGATGGGGAGGAAATGGGAAGCTTGCTGAGGTGGATGGAGACCTTCCTGTGGGAGTCGGAGGCCCAGGAAACAGGAGGCTCAGCACTGCTGTGGGGAAGGAGCAAAACTCCAGAGCTGCTCATGCCCCAGGCCTACCAAAGACAACCACATTTTTCTCAATGTGGAAAATGCTAGTAGGTGCCTTTGTTGAACTCCTCTTGCATAAAGAACCTATGTATCAAATTTCATTTCAGTTTCTTCTCAAACAATTCTTTCAGTTGGAAATTCTTTCCCCCACTTAGTAGATGAAGAACCCAAGGCTCAGAAATGGCTAACTTGCCTAAGGTCACACAGCTAGCATGTTCTGGAGTCAGGATTCGAATGTAAGTCTGCTCCCAGAGCCCCTCTCACCCTCGTGTCTCACTCTGCTGACTCATTCTCGTGGAAGGTATTGAAGCACAGTGGTGGTTCCGGGAGAGAGCCGGCCACTGCCATCCGCAGTTGCAGCCTCAGACTCCTTGCTTCGCAGCATCTGCTTTCAACACCCAGCTGGGCTGTTTGGTTCCTTCAGACGATGGCCAGAGCATCACCTGCACAGACCCAGCCTGCTCTTGCACTCCCTGCTGGTTTGTTTCTCCCTGGGAGTGTGCCCTGCGTGGTGGCAGCTCCTGGAGAGGGCCTGACCTCCCTCTTCATTAGGTCCATTAGCTTCCTCCTTTGGCTGCAGCAGGATTAGTCATGTATTTATTCTTGATGCACTTTTTTTCCTTTGATCCTCCAGAGCAGCCACTTCAATTTAGGTTTCTACCTGGACATGATGAAATTCCAAGCATGTTCTTAACTCCATCCCAGGTTTCAAGGTGTATTAGTTTAAAGAATTCCTCTCCATCTGAGGCAATGATATTGGTCTGAGCAGTGCCAGCGAGTTGGAGGTCCCAGACTCACTGTGGGTAAGATGTTAGAATTTCAAACTCTTAATCCTATTGATTCCTCATCCTTTTGATCTTTTCAGCACTTGTCAGGAGAGTTGAGTTTGTGTAATTTGGGGGGGGGGCGCTGATTGGCTCTGGTTTTATTATGACCTATTTGTGTCATTTAATTAATAAGAAAAGCAGCAGCCAGCCGCCAAAACACTTACGGACATCCTTGCAGCTTCTGCTGTTTCAAAGCCCAGGCAATTATTTGGGTTTTAGAAAAGCGCCTGAATCAGATCATCAGCCCAGGATGGATTTTGTTTTGCCTTTAAGCAAGCTCCACTCGTCCTTTGTAGAGTCCACGAGCAAATAGAATAACTAAGAAACATGGGGTTCTTTTCAAGGACAGGAAAGGGGAAGAAAAGTAATATTTCCTGAGTGTTTAGGTTGTGCCAGGCACTTAACTCACTTAATCCTCTCAATAGCTTTAGGTTGTAGATCTTATTATCCCCATTTTACAGATTAGAGAGTCTAGCCTCAGAGCTTAGGAAACATGCCCCAAGTTCAAACAGCCAGAAAGTGACACGCCTGTCTGATTTCAAAGTCATTGTGTTTTCACGCTAGGGAGGTTGGAGAATTTCTTTTTGCATCCCCAAAAGTAAGAAAATTCGTTTGTTTCTATTTTATTGTTTCTGTGTTTTTTAAGGAATGGGATTTGTATTATTTAAAAGTACTGGGTTCTCAGTCCTCCAGACATCAATACGCACTAGAAGCTCTGCCAGTAAGTGGGAAATATGAAGAGACTAGTGGAATGATATGGAGATCTGAGAAACAGCCCAACAGAAATCAGTGGGGAAGGTGATGGACTATTTAATAAATAGTATTAGGGTAACGGACTTTCCATATTAAAATAAGTATAAAGTTAAATTCCTGCCTTACCCTGTACATAAAAACAAACTCCAGATGGCTTATGTATCCAAAGATCAAAATAAGGGGCGCCTGGGTGGCACAGCGGTTAAGCGTCTGCCTTCGGCTCAGGGCATGATCCTGGCGTTATGGGATCGAGGCCCACATCAGGCTCTTCCGCTATGAGCCTGCTTCTTCCTCTCCCACTCCCCCTGCTTGTGTTCCCTCTCTCACTGGCTGTCTCTATCTCTGTCAAATAAATAAATAAAATCTTTAAAAAAAAAAAACAAAAACAAAGATCAAAATAAAACAAACATTTTAAAGAACTTCAAAACTATTAGAAAAAAATATAAGAGAATATCTTTGTGATCTTGGGGCAGGGAAGACACCAAAAATAGAAGTAATAATGGGAAAGATTGATAAATGTGGCTACCAGATCATTTAAATTTTTTGGAGGCCAAAGGGCCTTGCTTACAAACGTAAAGGATGAGACGCAGCCAGAGAGACGATATTGGTAGGATGCATAACAACCAAGATCAGTACTGAGAATGTTTTAAAAAACAAAACAAAATAAAAGACTCCTACAAATTAATAGCTAAGACCCACAACCTAGTAAATAAATGGGCAAAGATTATTAGAACAAGAAGTTCACAGAAGAGAAACGCACCGCACCCAGAAAAAAAAAAAAAAAAAAGAATGAAAAGATGTTCAATCCCGTGGGGAAATTACAACAAAAATAATACAATTGGCAAAAATTAATATATCACTGTTAAGTATGAGTGAGAATACAGGGCATATAGAAACATTCACATGTGACTGGTATTAGTGTATATTTGTACAGCCATTATGGAACCCATTTTGGTAATATCAAGTTAAAACTGGCAGTGTGCATAACCGCTCAGAAACCCATTTGCAGGCCTATATCCCAGAGAAACCCTCAGGCAGGACCAGCTCCATGGGGCATGCGTGGTCTTCAGGACTCTGTCCTAAAGAGGCCCCTGTGCTTGGTTTAATGCTCTGCTTTCACCGTCTTGATATTGTTAATAGTTTCATTTTTGAAATTGTGCTTTTAAGTGAAGTTGGATGAGACAATGGGGTATGTCATGGGCAGAGGACATGGGTGCCATGTGGGTGCGCCCCTTGCCCCCTTCCCTGCTGCCCCGTTCACTAACAGTGTTGGGGATGCCGGGTGGTCACAGAATTCTGGCTGATGCACAATGCATGGGAGTTCAGCAGGACTCAGAGCCAGAATTTGGTAAGAGTGTGATGTCTAGGACTGGGTAAGCCTGGAGCTGACAGCCCCAAGAGGCCATGCTTTCTGTCGGAACCAGAACTTGCTTCAAAGGCAGAAAGAAAGCATGAGCAACCAAGGAACTCTATCATATCCTTTCTCACTCATGTTACCTGCCTGTATCAACCAACAACTCACACTGAAAATGATGACAGAAGGAAAGGAAAAGGGAACACCTCAGTTCCTTTTCCTTTCAGTCCTTCCTTACTCATCAGTAAGCTGAAGGCAGAGAGCTTGGCTAGAAACTGTATGAATCGACAAGTAAAAGTTCAATTAGTTTTGTACAGTGTTTTCACTGATCTGGTAAGAACGAAATATTTATGCATATAGGAACCACAAAATGCAAATTTTATAATTTCAGTGATTTCCCCATAAATGTAAATATGCTTCTATTTGCATTTTAAACTTGGCATTGCACAATATAATGACAAGAGGTAAAATTCATGATGATAACTTACATTTTAATTTTTCTTGGAACAACATCAGGATGGCAAATAAAAAACACCAGGACAAGTCAAGGTGGCTCAGTCAGTTAAGCATGCAGCTCTTGATCTCAGCTCAGGGCTTGAACTCAAGTCCTGAGTTCAAGCCCCATGTTGGGCTCCACACTGGGCATGGAGCCTACTTAAAAAATAAAAAACCCACCATGACAAGTTGAGAGAGAGGGATCATGGAAGAAAGGAAAAGGCTTTATATCTTAGTACCTTTAACAGCACTTTTTCCCTATGTTTTGAAAAGGGGACAGGAGCCAGCCCTATAATTTCATTTTGCACTGAGCCGTGAATTATGTAGCCAGTCCTGTGTAGTTGCACTTGGAAGTATGAACAAGAATGTCCATATTAATATAGTTGTAAAGATGGGAAAGATGGAAATAATTCAACGTCCAGAAGTAAGTCATTGGGTAGAGAGTGGCATATCCATAGGATGCAATAAATCTATTGATCAAATCCATAGTTACCTAATGGAGATCAAAAACAAGAATGGCAAAAAATTAAAGCTGGAGAGTATTATACAAGATATGAGAGCATGCATCCATATAATTTTATAAAGCACCCACAAAATTGTTTATGCATACATTTTTTTTACATAGTTAAGTATAGAAACATTGACCAGGTTCACATCAAGCTCATGATGGTGATTTTATTTAGGGAGGGAGAGAGAATAGAGCCAAGAAGAGGAAATGGAGGACTTTATGTTTCTTTTAAATCTTGTATTTCTTAAAAAAATACAACAAATGCTGTTTATTAAATTGAGTGCCGAATACATAGATTTGGTATGTTGTTCCTAGTAATCTCCATATTTGTTTAATTTTTAAGAAATCCTCCCTTCTAAAAATTTAAGTAAGACAGACCAGTCATGTCTCCCACTATTCCTCCATTCCAAAAACAATTTCTGAACAGAAAAAGAAAATTTGCTGAAAATGCAGAGTAGAGCCCTCTATGCATATGTTTCTTTGAACAAGAGGCTAAAGCGTGATTCTACCTATTTGTCGATATGGGAGAGATGGCAGAGAGGCCTGGAGTAAATCTCGTCAGTGTTTCTGAGTAGAGATTATGCACAGACCTTTGGGAAGACGCATACTGCATCTGATTTCCTGAGTGATTCTGGGGTTTTTTTTTTACTCTCATTAATCAAATTTTTTTTTAAAGTTATGTGACTTTCGTGCCCTGAAGTTGCAAATAATAAGTGAGACCTTTGGAACCTTCTGTCATCTTCTGGAGGATGGTTACATTCTTGGCCTTGGACCAGGCCAGCACACAGTGGTGATCTACTGATGAAAACAGCCCCTCAGTCCAAGCTCCCACACAGAGCTGTGTAAATAGCTCTTTAAACTCTGAAGACTTGAGTTCCAGTTGATTCACCATACGCACAGCAGAAGAGGCATAATGTAGCCCTTTTGAGTATAAAACCATTGCAATGAAAGGAAAGAAAGTTAATCCGGGGAAGTGATGCCTGTTTTTGTTTTAACTCCCTTCCTTTCTAGATGCTGGCCTTGTTCCTGGGAACTTGGCTGCTGTTTGAGGCCTGGCCCTCTGGGAGTAACATGGCACTGATAATAGTCTCCGCAAGGTGACCCTCTCAAGCTCAGCCCAATATCCTTCTGTCTTCTGGCTCCCATCCCCCACCTCCGAGCCCCCATGAGCAAACCACGCTTAGGTAAGTAGCAGGGGGCCTCCACGCCATTTTTTAACTGAAATAGCACTTAATTCACAGCTACACCTCTGTCACTTTTCTTCTCAAACCTCAAAACTTGACAAGGATTAAACATGACCAGCATTTAAAGGACAATTCAATATGTAAGTAGCTCTTATGTTGAAAGAGAAAAGCAAAATAAAAGCCCCAATGTGAAAGTTAGATGGCATTTAAAATTATCTTAATAACTCACCAGCAACCCCTTTTCCATCCAGATTGGTCACAAAGACAGGCTTTTCCAGATAAGTATAATATTTTATTCCAACTTACACAGGAAATAATTCCCAAAACAATTAAAGCTTCTCTTACTGACATTGTAGACAATCACAACTGACTTGAATTTTCTTCATACTAATTGTTTACCCAACGGAGGGGGAGTGGCCACAGTAGGATCCCTAGTAAATAAAATCTTGTCTCAAGGTGAAAAACCGATATTGAAAGGAGCTTGCTGAGTCAGGGGAAACTCTCCCTGTCTTCCTGCTTTGACTCTGCTGGCTGTGTGGTTAGGGACCCGGAACTTTATCAGCTTATATTATACTGTATCTGCACAAAAATCAATATACAATTAACTATCAATTATTTGGACTCCTGAAGGGAAGATCTCTCTCTCACACACACACATACGCACACACACATCTTCCAGAGAATTTATAACCCTATCCAGAAACCATTAATATTTGTGTTTGGAATATGTGATGTGATTTACATTTCAACCAAATTGCCTCCCTAATTGTGTATAATTTAGACTAATATGAAAGTTCATTTGCAGTCTGTGTACATAGCAAGGGGAGGAAGGGAAGAAGTCTGCTAGATAGTGGGAGGAGGGCAGTCAGTCATGGGGAAATCAAATTTTCACCCTATATAATCCCCAAGGTTGATAATCTGCAAAGTGGATGCTGCTTCGTAATCAGGGAAGAGTTGATGTTCCTTCGCTTGTTTGTAGCATCTTTTGTTCCGATAACTCAGATCGGTGCTAGGTGGGGATAGGAGATGGGGTGGTGGGGTTGGGGGGGGCTGTTGTGATTTCCTTGTTTCCATTTTGCAGATTGCACTCAGCAATACACGAGAGTTGTTAGAACCCACGAGAGTCCCTGAGACCATGTGGCCAATCACTTGGAAGCCAAGTCTACTCTCACGGACATCCTAACATCAAGCTCACTTCTGCAACAAAGCAAAAGTGTACTGATCGGACACATAGATGCTGATTACAAGACTTGTTCTAGAGACACGGACATACCCTGAATCTACTTGCTGCCATCTGAACACACTGGGCACGGGGCCTGTTTGGAGAGAAGCCCCATTGCTCTAATCGGAATAGTCCCAGCCTCCTTAGCAATGCAGATCATTGCTTTTCACTCTCCTTCCTGAAATTAGCACTTCAAAATGATATTAAATGATGTTTATTTTTATCTGTAGTGCTGCTTATTGTTTCATTGAGTAGCTAGGTGTACCTTAATCTATCTAACCACTGTTCATATATGTTGTTTGACATTTAGTTTTTCTAATTTTCTGCAATTACAGATAATGCTAGAAAGAATATTTTGCTTATGGCTTTTTTTTTTTCTGTTAAGTGATCCTTTGAGAATAATTCTCATATGTGTTCTTAGCAGCTTAAAGTCTAGAAACATTTTAAGGTCCCTTGAATTTTGTTTTTTGAAAAGAATATTCCAATATACAATATCATAGTAATAGAGTGCTGTTGTTTTACATTTTGTTTAGTCTAATTTTGTATAATACATTTATTTTTTTTTCACTTTTCAAGTTTTTATTTAAATTCTATTTGGTTAACATATAGTGTAATGTTGGTTTCAGGAGTAGAATTCAGTGATTCATCACTTACATACAACATCAAACCAAGTGCCCTCTTTAATGCCCATCACCCGTCTAGCCCATCCCCCACCCACCTCCCTCCATCAACCCTCAGTTTGTTCTCTATGGTGAAGCATCTCTTATGGTTCGCTTCCCTCTCCCCCGCTTTTTTTTTCTTTCTCCTTTCCCTATGTTCATCTGTTTTGTTTCTTAATAATACACTTATTTTAGAATTTGATCTTCTCAAAGTTCCAGCCCTAGACTTCAGGGCCTACACTGTCACATTACTTGAACTGATTCTCCTATGTTCCTGCGTGAACCAGAACCTTTATCATAGAAGCATAGTGCTGGATTTCCTGGTAGCCCATCCCACTCAAGCAAAAAGGTCTAGAATTCTACTTTCCTAAAACAAAAGCGGGATTCTCTTAGTGGAAAACAGAATGAGTATGGCCTGATTTAGGGTTGCTGACAAACCCTTATGCTCTGGAGTTACACAGGAGTAGGAGGCTTGGGGTGCAGGGGGTGTCTGAAGGCACCAAGGACAATCTTGGCCCTTTTAAAATAAGCTTCCCAGTATAACACAGAAGCACATGCACACACCCGCACACACACCCCCCGAGCCTCCCAAGGGTTGAGACAGGGGTCTATTTAGATGAAAAAAATGAAAAAGAAACCATGTAATTTTTTTTTCATGATGTCCAGTGATACTATAATCGTCCAAAGTAGTAATAGTATAGGTAACTGATATTTAAAAATTGTTCCAATGGATTAAGTCTTTTGGGTGAGAGAGGATACACTGGGCTATGTATGGGTTTGGCCTGAAGATTTCTTCCTAAAAGAAATCTCTGATTCCAGTTTGCTTTCCTGGCAAATGATAAGAGGATAAGCCATGGGGAAACTTAATTCAAAATTAAAATGGCCCATAAGTGTCACTTGCTTCTTTCTCAAGAAGTAAACCACACCTAGGTATATAAAATTATAGTATTTCTATAAATACAGTTCTTGAATTGGAAGCTCACCCAGATTTCTATTCCCTAAGCTTTCTTTTTTTTTTTCTTTTTTTTTTAAAGTTTTCTCTTTTTTTTTTTTTTTTTTTAAAGATTTTATTTATTTATTGACAGAGAGAGAGACAGCCAGCGAGAGAGGGAACACAAGCAGGGGGAGTGGGAGAGGAAGAAGCAGGCTCATAGCAGAGGAGCCTGATGTGGGGCTTCGATCCCAGAACACCAGGATCACGCCCTGAGCCGAAGGCAGACGCTTAACCGCTGTGCCACCCAGGCGCCCCTTCTATTCCCTAAGCTTTCTACACTCTCTGTGCAACATTCTTCATTCTTCCGCTGGGTGTTGACTTTTCACCAGTATCCAAAATATTCCCCTGCTTTAGGCTCTGCAGCAGTGGCCCAATGACTCCAACATGGTTGCATAGGTACAATGGTGCCATCTTCTGGGCACTTGGAATGCTGTGACTTTGTCCCAAAGTAAAGTTGCATTTTCCCAACTACAGGCACAAAGGGGATTGTCCTCTTACTGCTCTTTCGTTTCTAGGCTGATGGGGCTCCCAGATGACTGAAGATGTCAAGAGGGCTTGGGATGGACAATTTGTAGTGCCTCTTGGCCATGTCTTGAGATTTTTTTAAAAAAGATTTTATTTATTTATTTGCTAGAGAGAGAGAGAGCAAGAGTACAGGCAGGGGGAGCAGCAGGCAGAGGGAGAAGCAGGCTCCCCGCTGAGCAAGGAGCTGGATGCAGGACTCAATCCCATGACCTTGGGATCATGACCTGAGCCAAAGGCAGATGCTTAACCCACTGAGCCACCCATGCATCCTGCCATGTCTCAAGATCTTAAACAAACCTTGGGAACTCATTGTGTGAGAGTTTTTGGAAAACTATGTTTACAAAATATATATTTCAGACCTAATAGAACATTTTTTTCCAGAAATACAATAATGTGGCAACACTGTACCATGGGTGAGCTGGCATACTGTGTGACTTGATTTACCCTTATGAAAAATGACTCTACTGGACATTGGTCTCCAGACAGAATAGACTCTGTGACTTAACTTTTTAAATATAAGAACTATTTCCACTACAGAAACTCACCCACATCCTTTTGAACTTTGTGGAATTAGATGTTCCAGTTCAAATATGTATTAAACTTCTGGATAGAACACACAGGGTTTTAGTGATGCTAAAAAACAAACAAACAAAACTGAAAGTATTTGGGAAAATGTTTGAATCAGCACAGAAATTACATAGTTTAGCAAGTAACATTAATAAAAAATTAATTTTCTTGTGATTAAACTCTATTCTTTTTTTTTGTAAGATTTTTATTTATTTATTTGACAGAGAGCCAGCTAGAGAGGGAACACAAGCAGGGAGAGTTGGAGAGGAAGAAGAAGGCTCCCAGCAGAGGAGCCCGATGTGGGACTCAATCCCGGAACGCCAGGATCATGCCCTGAGCTGAAGGCAGACGCCTAATGACTGCGCTACCCAGGAGTCCCTAAACTCTATTCTTTGAAAAGCTTATAAACTTTCTCTTCAATGGACATTCTTCTTATATGGTTCAGCTAAGACTGGAATGTCTGTTAGTGTCCCTTGGGAAAAAGAAAGCTATGTGCATGTAAGTTTCTCCTAAAAAAGCTATTTGTTCAACTGAGATGTGCTGTCCTTGCAGTGCTATCACTATTAGAAAATAATCTCTGATCCTGTCTTCTTGGCGTGGATTCTCCACTAGTAAAATTCTATTTTGAAATGCAAATAAGCTCTTCTTACTACAAGCTTGTAAAAATGGCAAAACATCTCACAAGAAAAGATATAATTATCACATAATTTGGTATTTAAACAGGAATGCTGTGCTGATGTTTTAATTTGGCACCATTGCAACGGTGTACATTCAATGATGAGGCAGGATAGGACAAGATGGTAAGTTAGGAAAGAGAGTAATAGCACCAGATAGGGTTGGCCTTGAACCCAGAGCCTGGCAGAAGACAGAATGAACTTCTCCAGGGAGTCCTCATGGGTCCTAAGAGAAATAAACACCGTTTAGGGTGCCCTCTTGACTCCCTGGTTAAATTACATTAACCAGAACCCAACAAACTGCAGTTGCAAGCCAGAATTGCTTTCAGAAGAAACTGGTGAAAATTAGTTTATAAAGAGGTTATGTCCTGGGGTCAATACCAATTCAGTCTGATTCCTCAACCGTCTTTATTTCCCTACAGCACTGTACTTCCTGTTCATGTTCTTATTGACCACCCTGTGGCCCTGTAGGATCTTGAATCATCAAAGAAAGATCCAATTATATTTCGTGATAACACTTACTAGACAATATAGTGGGTTCATGTGTTGCACAATGATGTTTCAGAAATGTGGAAATGGCAGGAGTTGTCTGACCCACCTCGATTAATCAGAAACTTCAATTAAATAGAACCCCAGTTCTCATACTATTCCATTACAGCGATGATGAAGAGGAAAAGGAGGAGGAGAGGAAGCAAAAGAAGGAGGAGGAGGAGGAAGAGGTGGAGAAGAAGGGGAAGGGGGGGAGGAGGAAGAGGAGGAAGAAGAAGAAATTAAAAAATAATAATAATTCTGGCTCCCTTCCAATCCCTGTTTGGTGGGCCTATATTTTAGCAGGACAACTGAGCACCCAAGCCATGTGGTGATGCTGTGAACCCGAACTTATGATTGCCTCCTTCGATCTTCTAGTATGGAATATATTGTGCTGATATAAAAGTTGTTCTTTACAAGACATGTCAAGTATATCTTTGATAACAAGGTGCATTATTTTCAAGAAAATCCCTTATAAAATTGGAGGCTAGAGTATGAATATGGCCTACCTGTGATGCTGTAGCCACCACTTACTGATCACCTGGGGCGTCACAGATGTTTTCTATGCATTGTCTCCCGTTCTCCAGGCACCCCTGCCAGGGCGGCAGCATTATCTCCCTGTCCAGGAAAGGAAGCCATTTCACTAAGGCTAAGTAGCCGGAGTGAGGCCATATGGCCAATAGTGCACAGACAGGGCTCAAGTCTTCCTGGGTTGCCTTGCTGGGTTTTCATAGAAGAGCCATGATGTTGTACGGGTAGGAAAGTCTGTTCCTTCTGTCTCTTCTTAGCTCAGTAGAAGGTCCCTCTGTCTCTTCTTAGCTAGACAGCAGGAAAGGTGGATGGATCTGTGTCGGATACCAACTGAACCCACATTTGTTGCCCCTCTTTCCAGCACTTTGATATTTCTCTTCTGTTCTGGGTTCTTCAAATAGATAAGGGCCATCCCTTTATTTAAAATAACACTACCCCCCTGCCATTTTTGCTGTCCCTTCTACCTACCCGTCTAAATCTCTCTTTTTTATTTCCAGCTAAACTTATCAGATGAGTGTCCTAATTGCCCTGTTCCCATTTTTCTTTCACTCTCACGACCAGATGTATCTCTTTATTTCCTACCACTGTAATGAAGCTGTTCTCCTCATACTTACCCATGACATCTGCTTCAACTCCAAAGGTCATTTCCTGTTCCTGACTTTTCTGAACTTCTCTGCAGCATCTCACACAGTTGACCACATGCAGCATTTGCCTCCTACCAGTAAAAATACGAGCAGCCCCCACACATGGAACAGTGACCTTGTACAGGCTCCAGGTAAGCACATGACGTGCATCGTTTCATTTAATCCTCACAACACCCCTGGGAAGTTGGTACTGTTATGGGCCCCCATTTTACAGATGAGGAGATGGAGTCTCGGGGGGGAGTAAAGTAACTTGTCCAATATTACACAGGCAAGTACCTGGCAAAGACAGATGCTACGCTAACTTTAACATTTCCCCAGTCTTGCTACCTTACTGGCACAAAGCTAAGTTCTTAATAGGTATTATCTAATTATTTGGTGTTACATCTCCTGTCTTACTTAACCCTGAGCCTACTATAATACCAAGTTTATAGTCTTCTGCCTACAATAAGCTCTATCTCTCCTCTTTACTCCTTCAAATTCTAAACTCAATGGTTTTTTAAGTTTTTCCTTGTGTCACACAGTTACTGATGTACAGGGCATGGTGCCAGATTCTGAGCACCAGAAGGGGAACAAGGCAGGTGCCCACCTGCTTGGAGTCAACCGTGTAGTGGGGAAAGAGACAGACGCTGTACAAACCATTACCTGAGCCGGTCAGCAGCCACCGAGGACATGACCTCTGCCTGTCTGTGAGGTTTGGTGTAAAGTGGCCTACCCTCCCAGATACCCCTTACTGGAAAATCTGTACTGCCCTCCAAAGCCAAACTCTCACATAACCCCCAACAACTACCAGGAGTGCTGTTTTAGTGGTGGAGTCTGGCAACCAGATGAACACTGGACACCAGCCCAGGTCTCATTGAGGCAGAAGACAGCCCATGCCTCCCCACCCGGGGGCAGCCCTTGAGGCCAGTGTCAGAGCTCCCCACTCCCTCCTGCTTATGCCTGGGCCCCTGTGTTTAATTGAGTCTACCCAGAGCAAATGCTCTCCTCCACTTTCCCCCAACTGTGCTTGGTTCCAGGCAGCTGTGCACAACAGGAGTATGAGCTGCTCACTAGCTAATAGAAACACACCTTTGCTTTGGTTTCTTGCACAAGCTTTGGACTAAGTATATAAAAGGCATGCATCAGATATACCTGTTTGAGTAAGTTTCTCCCCTCAATACCTGGGGTGAAATAAATGGAATTTACTCCCTGAAACTCAAGTCTCTTGAGCCAGAAAGCAAGCAAGCTAGCTTTCAAAGAAGTATGGGATTGTGTCAAAAGAATATAGGCATCACCAAGGGTTTCCTACTGGTAAAAGTTGGGGCAATTTAAACATTAAATGCATGATAACTATAAATTGAATGTATTAAAAAAATCCATAAGTCTACAACGATACTCAAAAGAGAAAAGGAAAAAAAAAAGTGATTTGTCACCGTTAGAGAAGGCTAACCCATCAACCGCTTACTTGTAAAATTTATAATTAATGGGAAGAATTAGATATTATCCTGCCTTTCAAGTGGCAGCTGTATTCCAGGGTAACCAGAAGATATTTTTCCTTTATTGTAAAACCTCAGCTAATAGATGGACTTACAGAATTAGAAAATCACTACATCACAACTCCTAATGAGAGGAGCGATTTAGGCATGGGTCACTGCTGGATCATTAGGGGACAGTTGTCTGGTGCTAACATGTCACCCCGTAGATTACAATGGGGAAGGCTTTGCAGAGTAGGGATCAGTGTTTTATCTGAGCTTCACAAGTAGTGGGACAGCCAGAAAGGATGGGCCTTTTGTGATGAAGCCACGTGAAGTACGTGACATATTCTTGCCAGTAATATTTAGGCTGAATCTAACCAAGCCTTTAGTTTCAACTTTCAGTTTATAAGAAATACAGTCATTAGGGGAACAAGTGAAACAATATCACAAGGGATCATAAGTATTCAAGGTACTATTGTTAATTCTGTTAGCTATTGTAATGGAATTGTGCTAACATAGGAAAATGTTCCCAAATTCCACCACCTTGAAATGACTATTGTTCGTATAGATAAACTTCATTTCAGACATTTCTTCATGAGAGAGAATGAGAAATATTCCTGTAAAGATAAAATAATTCTTTTTTTTTAATTTTATTTATTTATTCGACAGAGATAGAGACAGCCAGCAAGAGAGGGAACACAAGCAGGGGGAGTGGGAGAGGAAGAAGCAGGCTCATAGTGGAGGAGCCTGATGTGAAGCTCGATCCCATAATGCCAGGATCACGCCCTGAGCCGAAGGCAGACGCCTAACCACTGTGCCACTCAGGCGCCCCAAGATAAAATAATTCTATATATAATTTTAAGGGAAAAAATTACATTGAAATTTAACTGAATTTTAAGAGGAAAAAGGAACCAAAATGAATCTGAAGAAATGCCTGAACTTTAGATGAATGCTTCTTCACTACATGAGATTTCCAAAAATGTAGCACTAAGATTACAACAAAATTTGAGAAGCATTTTTAGAGGCCGAGGCCATACTTTTTAAAATAAACTAGATGCTTAAGTTTTAGGCAGCAGTGATCGACAACTTGGTCTAAAAGTTGAAGAAATTAGCCTTCTTATTTTTCCTCCTATCATCTCCTCCACCTTCCAAATCCATCCTTAGCTGTTGATCAAGATGTTTAACCACTGTTCACACACTTGTCTAGTCTTAGTTTATATATAATGGATTCAATGCCCAACACGTTTATGCAACTTCTCTATTTTTTAGTTCTTTATTTTTATTCATCTCTTGATTGGCTGGACCTTATCAAAACATTTGTTATAACGCTCATGAATGTCTCAAAACTTAAATACAGAGGAATTGATACCCCAAAACTTCTCTCTTCCCTCCCTCTGATCTTTTGCTTGGGCTTTCATTGGCCAACCCAAACGGTTAGTCAGAAGGTTTGGGACCCTGTTGATGTAATCTTTAGAAGTCAGCACCTAGGGCAGGGTGGAAAGGAGGAAGAACAGAGCTGGAGCAGAAACAGAGACAGTCCACTGCATGTGAGCAGTGGAAGACTGTCGCTGGCAGGGCAAGCAAGATAAGGACTGAAAACATCACTGCCAGACATGAGGTCCTCATGAACTTAGAGGAGCCCTTAGAGTGTTGTGGAAGTCAGAATGGACTGGGCTGAAGAGTGAATTGCAGGTGAGGAAATGAAGAGATTTCACGAAGTTTGACTGAGAATGGGGAAGAGAAAAGAGAGCGACTGCTGGAGGGTGATGTGCAAATGAGAGAGATGGTGTGGATAGTATTTCAAAGAGTTCATTGATGTGCTCCCTGCCACTCCCACCTGCTCTGCACTCAATGAATTTCACCTCATACCCTGGGGGACTTAGCCTGATTCCAGCCAACCCAGTTAGACAAGACTCATACACTGCTTTGGGACAAGACGTCACTAAGAAACCAGATAGACAACGGCAGCAAATTACGGCTCTTAAGTTCAAAATGGACTTGTCTGGGTATAAGACAGAAAGACCCTGACGTGCTCTTGCAGAATCAGTTTATCCTACCCCTGCACCTGAGCTGAAAGACCCCCAGAAATGCTTTACCTACACCTTGGGCTGAGTCTGACAGACCCCCCCCCCTTTAGTCTGAAGAGGTAAGACCCATACCTCATGCTAAGGTAAGACCCAGGGAGGCGGCAAGCCTCTTAGAATAGTCCCCATGCCATCCTGGTGCAGCAGCTGTGCAGTGGGGGGATTTCTATCGTATTGACAGCCCACAGAACATCATCCCTAGGTCACATCCTTTGTTACATTAATGATGTTATGCTAACTAGACCCCTCCCCTGCTAAGTGGACCTCGGAAGATTCCTTGGTCTCTTTGATCATCAATGTGGACCTCGGGACCCTATGTAGAAGTAAGAACTATAGAAACTACGTTCTATATGAATTAGTTGTTCCTCCTCCCCCATTTCCCCAACACTACCATGTATGGAGATTATTGGTAGTGACTAATATTTTAGGTTACAGAAGGAGTATGAAAAATTGATGTCACTTCACAATAATATAATATGATGAGATTTTGAGTGTTTCCTGTGCCACAGACATGAACTCTTCACCTGAAGGAAAGAGAAGAATGGATGCTGTGGTGCAAAGGGGTGGATAGTACTGGGTATCTTCCATTTGCTTTTCCACATCCACTATCTAGCCTCCTCTGCTCTTGTGGGAGGCTGAATAATAACCCCCAAAGATATCCAGGTCATAATCTCTGGAACCTGTGAACATTACCTTATATGGAGGGAAGGATTTTGAGATGGAGAGATTATCCTGGATTATCCCACTGGGCCTTAAATGCGATCAGAGTGTTCTCATATGAGGGGGAGAGAAGGAGATTTGACGCAGAAGAGAGGAAGGCCATGGGAAAGAAACAGAGAAGCAAAGTCAGAGAGGAAAAATGTACATCACTGGCTTTGAAGACAAAGGAAGAGGCCAGGAGCCAAAAAATGCATGGAATGTCACTCTAGGCTCTGGAAAAAGGAAGGGAACTGACAGTCCCCTGGAGCCCCTGAATTGAGCCCTATAAGGCTTATTTTGGACGTCTGGACTCCAGAACTGCAAGAGGATACATTTCTGTGGGTTAAGCGCTACATTTGTGTTCATTTGTTGCAATACGACTAGGGAAAAAAAATACAACCCTGTTCCTTGCTCTTAAAATGCTGGCCTGCATGCACCATAAAAGGGCTCCTTTGCCCTCTCATTTCTGGTTCAGTTTGGCCCAACTGGTTACTCTTGTATAATAGGACCTAAGATTATTCAGGAGTAACTAGAGAGAAAATGTTTAGTCGGGCTTATCCAGGGATGAGGTTTTGTATAGTAGGTTCAGGGGTACTGTAGTTGGCTCGTACGGGCTCTCAGGAACCAGCTATGTACCTCTCTCCCCAACCCCATGTTCAGTGGCATCATGGTGATGGCTTGAAATCAGCCAGCCACAGTGGGAAAACTTACACCAAGGAAATCAGCAAATGCTACAAATCAGCCACCGACTCAAATTGCTTGTTAAATATTTATAAGCATTCTACTGAATGAAAAGAGAAAGAGATTAAAGAGATTATGATATTTGGAAGAGAATTACTAAAATTACTCTGTTTAATTACTGAAATTTTAAAAACATGACATATAAGGGGGTTGAGGGATTAGAGAAATATAACAATAAACACAAAATTCAGGTCACCTCTAGTGATCTGGGGAGGGAGAAGCAGTCAGGGAAGGCATATGCAGGGCTCCTAAGGTACTGATAATATTGTATTTTTTAACTGTGGTGGGCATATGGGTGTTCATTTTATTATCATTCTTTAAACTTCTAGCTATGTTTTATGCACTTTTTTGCAGGTATGGTATACCTCCTTTAGATATTCCTAAAGTTGGTAAACTGAATCTTTTGATATTAGTTTCGTGACATTGTGCAAAGTATCTTTCATTTCACAAATATTGTTTGAGTGCCTACCATATTCCAGACATCAGTTTGTGCACTGGGAATCCAATGATGCGGAAGACAGGTGGGCCAGAGTCACAGGTACTGTTTTCTGTTGTTATAAATCTTATACTTTAGCCTCTATGACCCTGGGTTCTTTTTTTTTTTTT